>NW_017306735.1:337991-429970 GCF_000935625.1 Nanorana parkeri
GACCAGACCAAGTTTACTGTACGCCGCAGCGGATGCTGTAAGAGCCTCTGCGGTCCTCGCCCTTCACAGTCGGCCGATACTCACGTAAGGGTCGCGGGCGGGCCCCGGAGGCTGGCCGGGCCCCTTACATGACTATCGGCCGTACCCCCCTGACGGCGGCCCTGCACACTGTGCTTTATCATGCTATAATACTGTGGATTACAGTGGTGGACTACATATAATTTGGTACCATGTTCCATAACATCACGTACAGCTTTGCTTTATGGCATGACCTAAGCCTGTAATTTAAAGGATTTATGTATTTTCAATGTTGCCCTTAAAACTGCATAAAAAGAATCTCTCCTTGCTGTATGGTATTTTCTTTAACAAAACATTGGCATGTACCCTGTGGCAGTGCCCACCTCCTATGCCTTTGATTTACAATAACTTGCCCTACAAATGGCCAGAATTTAAAAACAAGATTCCCTCCCTCCAACGAATTTAGCAAATTTTGGGTTGAGCAAGATTCAACTTGCATATCAAACCAGGGACTGTTCAATAATCACTTCTTTGATTTCACTTACTGAACCAGAACTAGGATGCAGCAAGGCCCCTTTCACATGAGCGGTTTGATCAGGTCTGCCTGTCAGTTTTTTAGCCGGATCCAATCGGACGCTCTATGGAAGTCTATGGGCAGCCGGGTTTAAACGTCTGTTTACAACCGGTTAGCTCCAGCTCCGGCTCGGATCATTGATCCGTTTTGACGGACCAGATCATGCTGGACCGAAGGCAGGCTAATGTAAACTGATACATGTCCGTTTACATCAGATTCCCCATAGACTTGCATGGGGTCCGGCACTTTCAGTTTTTTCCTTCATCGCAAGATGGAAGAAAAAACTGTACGGACACAGATGTCACAGCAGTGACATCCTATCCATGCCATTGTGATCAGGAGAGGATCTGTTGACGGATCCTCTTCTGATTGGCCTGTGTGAAAGGCACCTAACTCTGAGAGCTGGAGCTATAACAATGACATGACACCAAGCAAAATATTTAAAACAGGTTTACAATTAAATCTTGCATAGTTAACAAAACATGCAAATGATATGCTTTTAATAACAATCGGCTTCATATATCTAAACAGAAATGGAAATGTTTACCCTATGTTTTTATTTATGTTTTTATTTACCATATGACTGAAAGCAGCTTCTCGTACACTGCTACAAACAAGTACAACAGTATGATTTAGAACTTAAAGAAACAAATGAAAGGTGAAAAAATGTATTTCTGTCCATGTGACTGGTACGTATGAGGTCAACCATTTGCATGTTTAACTTATCTGCTGAGATCGTAAAAAATCCATATGTGAAAAGGTGAGAGATATCAGTCATTATTCTACTAAATATTAAACACCCTGTTTAAATGCTGCCCTTTTGGCTCAGTCTCATACTATCTGAATATGGATTGCTCTATTTTAAGTGGTTTATTCATTGCTACATAAAGCAAGCAACAAGGGAGAAACACAACTGATTGATTATATTGGGTTTATAGATTTCCCTTCACCTTTAGGCTTTTGGATAGTTAATGGCAAAAGCCATTAAAGTTTCAGAGTCATATGGGCAAGTATTCAAAATTAGTTCATTATATCACTAAATTCCCTGTGGGGTGGTGCCAATTAATTAGTTAATTCCTTAACAGTTAACAGAATCGCTCTAAAGGGACAAGCAGAAAAAATGGCAACTTTGTGATCTTTTTAAAACTTTCAAGTCCTTTTTTGGAGTATACACCTTGAGGACTATTTGAACACTCCCAGGTAAGTTTGCTCACAGTTCAGTAAGTATCAGTATTCAGTATACAAGCACTATCATTCATAAGTGTAGAATGGTACATTAGGAACAGAGCCATACAGCTTCCAAATATATTTGCAAATTGCTTATTTTGTTTTGTTTATTGTTTGCAAATAAAATGTCTGTTTGGAAATGTCCTTGATGTTTGTGCAGTTGAATTGATTGATCCGTTGCCATTCTTTCCATGTGATGCAATGGATGCATGCATATGAAGAGTCCTCAGCTGAGTTTCCCTATGTCAGGGCTTTAATGTAGCTTCCATCATAGGTACCGTAATATAGGAATAACGCCCAGGTAAATGTGCCCCCAATTCTATTATTGATCATGGTTGAATCTGTTTTTATTATTCTAAGAAATGACATAGTTGAAAATCATTTTCTATATACTATATATGTTATCATTTATAATATTGATGAATAAATAATTAAACAGTGAAAACAAGGAGAGAATAATACAAAAGCTGAACAAAAGAGAGTACTGTCCCTGGGAGTACAGTCATATATCACCAAAGGGGAGTGCCATCATGTAATAGAATTATGTGTGACCGGTGAAAAGAGAAGTGTTGGCAATCTGAAATTCAGGCAGAAACTTAGCTTAAAGGATTGAAAGAGGAAAGTAGGAAGTTAGGAAAAAGTAGGGAGCTGGAAGAATGAGATTAAGAGGGAGAAGAGAAAATATGGTTCAGAAGAGGGAGGGGAAGAGAAGAGCTTCAACCTGGTATGACCAGATCTTACCATGTGAAAGGGGGGTGGTCACATGAGCATTTCTAATTTAATTTCTTAGTATAGAGAGGTTTCTTTGAAGGATCAAAGGTATTGAATTTGTCACAAATAACTAACCTTTTCTTAGTATCAGCATATAGCTCCTCCATACTCATAATGTCATTCATGGTGCCCACCCACAAAATTAGAGGTGGGGTGATGCTGGTTTTCCAAAAAGGGGTTTAAGCTGTCTAGCCACAGATATGAAATGGTGTAGCAGCATGTTTGTGGCTATAGCTCTAGGAGGAATGGATAAGGGAGTTATTTCTGGAGTGGGGTTTACACGGTCGAGGTACATATGGTTTTAAAGTTCAAATATCTTCTTTAAATACATGTTGATAGGGGCAATCCCATCATAAATTAAAATAAGTTCCGCTCTCTGCTATGCATCTCCAACAGGTGTCATGAACATCAAGAAAAATGTGATGCAATGGAAGGGGGGCACGGTACCACCGGGTCACAATTTTGTAGCTATTTCTTAAGAATAACTTGATATCAAGGCTTTGTGGGTAAATAATACAGTATATCTATGGTCAAAAACGAAAAATGAATATGCATATGCATATATTAAATTCTCATAAGTTATATCCCAATAGTCATTTTGATTCCTGGGTTCCCCTCATAAACAGTAGACAACATGTGTGGTAGAGAAAGGTCAGAGAGAGAGAGAGAGCACAGCTTCTCACAATCTGTCAGGATTCTGTGAGTATGGGTGGAGGAATTTAATTTTATAGAAGTTGAATATTTTTAATTTTGTCAGCCGGGAAATCTTTGTGGTATGATCTGTGGGGGATGTGGAGGACACAAGGGATCTGCCTGTGGAGTTCAAGAAGTATCTGGCCTGAGTTTCTGTGGAAGACTTGCATTGAGAGAGTGTGCATGCCTGCTGGTAGCTCAAGGTTTTTGAAGACAGGAAAAGGGGCTGGGCTTAGAGGAATAGATTCAATTTCTAACCTGAAGGATTGAAAATGCCAAGTTTGGAAAATCTGCCTTAGGAAGTCTGTTCTTAGGAAGAATCCAGGGGTGGACCCAAAGGTCTAATAGTGAGAGGTACTCAGTAAGAGATTGTATATGTTTCATTGTTGGCACTCCTAATTATTAGATTAGATTAAATGTTACAGAGCTCTCTTGACATACATGTTTACAATGTTTGCAACTGAGACCTCTGTTTTGAGGTTAGAAACAGATTACACAGGTCCTCTTTTTTGAATTTTAGGGGATGTGCTGAGGAATTTTGTCAATGTTGTACACCCTAAAGATATACAGAGGGTTATCATTTTGCACGTGTTTTCTGCTAATTTATAAGCCATGGTGTTTGTATTACACCATGGCACCATGGCCAAAATAATATTGATCTTGATGGTGAGTTGGACAAAGTAAGTAGGTGCTTTGAGACCTTACCTGTATAAATATGCTGGCTGTCAAAGAACTACACATAGATTACAGTACAGTACTGCACACCTACATTGTCTTCCCCTCTGCACAGTGTACTATACTATGTACTATATACATTAGGGATGCACCGATAGCGGTTTTTCTGTATTGAGTATGAGTACCGATATTTTTTTCCGGTACTCGCCGATACCGAATACCGATACCGGAAGTCCCATTAAGAAAGCAAGGCGGCGTGTAATGACTTGCCACCCAGCTTACTTGCTTAGCCGAGAAGCCGGGCAGCATGTAATGCCTCGCCACCCTGCTTCCCGATTAGCCGGGAAGCCGTCTCCATGCTCCCTCGTCACCAAGTGATGAGGAGGCATGGAGCTGGCTTTCTGGCCAATCAGGAAGCCGGGGGGTGGGTAATGACTCGCTACCTGGCATCCTCATTGGCCAGCTTCCCGACCAATCAGGAAGCCGGGCAGCAAGTCATTACACGACCCCGGACTTCCTTATTGGCCAGGAAGCTGGCTCCATGCTTCCTATTCATCTGGTGATGAAGCCCATCAGGAACCGGGGCAGCGTGTAATGACTCGCCGCCCGGCTTCCTGATACTGTAGGTTCGGGATACTAGTATCAGTATCGGTGCATGCCTAAAATACATGTATACACTAAAAATACAGTAAAGTAAAAATGTTTGTCTAAAGGAAAACTGTAGTCTTCTGGACAGCCAAGACTTTTTCCTTGCACACCTCCCATACAGGTTAAATTGGTGCAATGACATTCTGATTGTAGATGCATTCCTTTTGACACCAACTGTTGCAAGAGTTATGTGTAGATCCCTGTAGATGCCACAATTAAATTTTGGGATACTTGTAGACTTCTTTTAGCATCAGTCAGCTCTTGGGCTAAATCTAATGGTCTGACCAAGCCAGCACAAAAAAGCAAAAATGCCATTTGTAGATTTTTTAACCTTACAGCGAAATAATTGATTTCAAATAATTTGATGATGTTTTTAATTTTCTTGGCAGACTCATAGGCATCCACCTTCTTTCTGAGGGCCTTAGAGGGCTTGACCATGTCATGACACCACAGACATGGTGGTGCAAAAGCAAAGAGAACACCAGTCCCTAGACATCTTATGTTTAAATGAGACAGGTTTCACGTGAATACTCTCTAACGAGGTTCTAATCATTGGCACCTGTAGGGTGTACTTACTTTTTTCACATGACAAATCTGCATTTTCATTAAGATTTAATTAAGATCATTTAGATTATGCAAATGAGTACATCATGTCAATTTTATGGTTCATATGGTTCAAGTATATCACCTTTACCTGTAGGCACTGTTTGTATGAAGATCCAAAATTTGCTCATTCAAATATGTAGAAAATGTCAAGATTTCCTAGGGTGTACCTACTTTTTCACATTAGTATATTTGTGTATGTAGTATAGTATAGCATACTATAATATTCAGCACAGGCTTATACCAGCATCTTGTCTGCAGTACTGGCAGGTATACAATGCTGTGTTTAAATTTGAAATGTGACTTGTATGTGTGCTGTCAGCAGCTTGTATCTTTGTTACAACTGTTAACATAGGATGATCTATTAAACGTACATAGTGTATGGCAGTTCCCACTACTCATATCTATGAGGTATAAGTAGAGCAGATATTTTCCACACAGCAGTTACTAATATTTTTAGTCGGAAGAAACAGTTGTTTATGTATAAAAACTGAATTACATGCATATATCTTAAAATCTATTCATTGCATAAAGTAAGAATCCGGCTAATACATTACAACATATATAATTAATTTTATGTCCTTGTTTTAGGAACTCTATGCACTGTATGCATTGGTAACCTTACCATATAAAAAGGTTGAGTGTTCTGCGCTACGAAACAGACCCCAAGGGGGAGATTTCACAGAGAGTAAGGGTTAACCGCAAGCTGCTGAAACTAAGGCCAGATAAGCCTCACAAAATAGTTTTAGAATAGTGAGCGCTATGGGTCTCCTGGAGTGAAGTGAGAGTCCAACAATAAGTGGTATAAAAATATATATATGAATATCTCTAAGCAAACATCTTATAATGTGAAATAAAAATGCTAAAGTGATATGTGAATAAACAAATCGAAAAACAAAAATGTAAATCAACTAATAAAATTGCTTAAATATAAATAAACAAATAAATCTTCAATAGACCGTGTCAGAGGAAAAAATCACGGACACAGGAGACCCATAGCGCTCACTATTCTAAAACTAACCTTACCATATAATAAAGATGGTTTTGCATGTTAGTTATAAACCTTCTCTAACCTAACTTTGACTTATTCCAAGAGTTCCACAGGTTCCATAATGTATGTGTTTGGACATAGTGGCCAGTCAGTAGCAGTGGAAAGGTGCCACTGTAGAAACATTTATTCAGAGGCGGCTCTAGAGTTTGCGAGGCCTTAGGCGAAACCTAAACATGAGGGCCCACTCAGGCCTGTGGGGTCTTACCAGGGCTCTGTGGGGTTTAACCAGGCTGGTGAGACCCCGCAGAGCCCTGGTGAGACCCCGCAGAGCCTTGGTTAAACTAGTCTTGGTGAAACCCCACAGAGCCCTGGGGAGACCCTACAAAGCTCTGATTTAATCAGGGCTCTGTGGGGTCTCCCCAGGGCTCTGTGGGGTCTCCCCAGGGCTCTGTGGGGTCTCCCCAGGGCTCTGTGGGGTCTCCCCAGGGCTCTGTGGGGTCTCCCCAGGGCTCTGTGGGGTCTCCCCAGGGCTCTGTGGGGTCTCCCCAGGGCTCTGTGGGGTCTCCCCAGGGCTCTGTGGGGTCTCCCCAGGGCTCTGTGGGGTCTCCCCAGGGCTCTGTGGGGTTTAACCAGGCTGGTGAGACCCCACAGAGGCCCGGTTAAACCAGGGCTCTGTAGGGTCTCACCAGCATCAGGGCTCTGTAGGGTCTCACCAGCCTGGTGAGATCCCTCAGAGCCCTGGTGAGACCCCAAAGAGCCCTAGTGAGACCTCAAGAAGCACTGGTAAAACCAGTGGTCCGCAGGGTCTCACTTGGACTCTGTAGGGTGTCACCAGCACCAGGGCTCTGTAAAGCTCTCTAGGGTCTCACCAGGGCTCTTTGGGGTCTCACCAGAGCATCAGGGCTCTGTGAAACCTCACCAAGGCTCTGTGGAGTCTAACCAGCCTTGTTAGACCCACAGAGCCCGGGGAGACCCCACAGAGCTCTGGTGAGACACCAAAGAGCCCTGGTGAGACCCCACAGAGCCCTGGTGAAACCTGTAGGGTCTCACCAGGGCTCTGTGGGGTGTCTCATCAGGGCTCCGCAGGGTCTCATCAGGGCTATGTAGGGTCTCGCCACCATGGTTAGCCCCCTAAGATCCCTTAACCAGGGCACTGTGGGGTCTCAGAAGGGCTCCCTCTGGTCTCACCAGGGCGAGATGGGGTCTCACCAGCACCAGGGCTCCATAGGGTCTCACCAGGGCTCTGTGGGGTCTCACCATGGCTATGTAGGGTCTCACCAGCCTGGTGCAGGTGTGTTGAATTCCTATCACGCGATGCCCGGGACATGCAGTTTCGGGCGCCGGGCGAGTAGTTTTTATGTACATTTAGTCCGGCTCCGGACAAGCAGAGCTGAATGTACATTGTGCCCCCCTCAGACCCCGAAAACTACGGCACAACGGCTCAGCCATAGAGCTCTACGGGCTCTCTGTGTGTTCTCTGTAATCACAGCGCCACCTGTCTCGGCTGTCAGGAACTACACAGAACAGCTGTTCAGTGTTGGAGGGCAGGCTTCATAAAGAGAACCTGTCACATCACCTCCAAACTATCACATTAGGGATTTTAATCCCCTATGTAATAGGAAGTACATTAAGTGATAAAAGTAAATAAATAAAAATTTAAAGAAAATTTTAAAAGTTAAAAAAAAATATAAAGATTTTTTTTAAAATGAAAAAGTCAAAAATTAAATAAAAATGAAACCCTGCTGCCCCCGCCATCTGCATGCAAATAAACGCATGGGTAGGACATTCTGCATGTGCTTTGAGATTGCAGCCGCCATTCCATGGTGGTAGCCAGAATTCTCTTACACACACACACAATGTGCATTAAAGGGTAAGTTTATTTTTTTCCCAGGTAATATGGGAAAATAAAAATTACCCAATGAAATCTGGCCCTGTCTCTCCCAAATCGCCACTTCACTGGCTATACTTGCCTTTCGGCGAACAATCCCTCCCCTCCGCCAGTATGGGTGTACTATCTGTCCCCCGTACTGCTGTCCAGCACAGTCCTCCCCTATGCATTTTGAATTTCGCTGGCAAATTGCAAGCACTCATTGGTCAACGTGGTCAGATGACTGCGCTGACCAGTGAGAAGCGCTATTTAGCACAGTCAAATATGTTTTGATTACGGGTGCACCGATACTAGTATCAGTGCGATACAGAGTATTTGGGCGAGTACCCGTACTCACCCAAATGCTCCGATACCTTTCCCGATATTGGAACTTACGGCCAGATTTCCTCTGACTGGCAGTGCTGTAGGGGAACATGGAGCCAGCTTCCCATGCAATCAGGAAGCCGTGCAGGAAGTAATGACCCACCTCCTGGTTTTCTGATTGGCCGGGAAGCTGGCTCCTTGCTGATTGGCTGGAAAGTCGGCTTCCTGACCAATCAGCATCGAGCCAGTTTCCCGGTCAATCAGGTCATTACTCGCCACCCGGCTTCCTGATTGACCGGGAAACAGGTTTCCTGGCCAATCACAATCAAGCAGGCCAAACAACATGGAGCCAGCTTCCGTGGCAATCAGGAACCTGGGTGGGATATCATTACCCGCTGCCCGGCTTCCTGATTACCAGGGAAGCCTGCTCCATGCCAGCGGAAGCACCGGTTCAGTGTCGGCGAGATCCGAAAGCAAAAGCTCGGTACTCGATACTGAAAAACCGGTATTGGTGCATCCCTAGTTTTGATTAAAACAATTTTTTTGTATTGGGACAAGTAGATTGTCATGAAGGACAAGTAGATTTGGCCCCCACTTTAGCCCTTGTACAAGTAGTTTCTTAAAAAATGTCCACACCCCTGCTGGTGAGACCCCTCAGAGCCCTGGCTAAACCAGGGCTCTGAGGGGGCCTCACCAGGGTAGCAGGGTTCTGTGGTGTCTAACCAGCCTTGTTAGTCCCACAGAGCCCTAGTGAGACCCCTCAGAGCCCTGGTGAGACCCCTTTAGTGCCCTGATGAGACCCCTTTAGTGCGCTGATGAGACCCCACAGAGCCCTGGTTAAACCAGGGCTCTGTGGGGTCTCACCAGGGCGAGATGGTGTCTTGCCAGCACCAGGGCTCCATAGGGTCTCACCGGTGCTCTGTGGGGGTCTCACCAGACTGGTAAGACCCCTTCAGGGCCCTGGTGAGACCCCACAGACCAAGGATCTGTGGGGTCTCACCAGGGCTCTGAGGGGGCCTCACCAGGGTAGCAGGGTTCTGTGGGGTCTCATCAGGGCACTGTGGGGTCTAACCAGCCTTGTTAGTCCCACAGAGCCCTGGTTAAACCAAGGCATCTGTAGAGGTCAACAGGGCTCCATGGGGTCTCACCAGCACCAGGGCTCAGTGGGGTCTCACAAGCCTGGTTAGACCCCTGAGAGCCCTCGTGAGACCCCACAGAGTTCTGGTTAAACCAGGGCTCTGTAGAGTTTCACCAGGGCTCTCAGGGGGTCTCCCCAGGGTAGCAGGCCTCTGTGGGGTCTCCGTGGGGGGTCTAGCCAGCCTTGTTAGACCCCAATAAGCCCTGGTTAAACCAGGGCTCTCCACAGGGCTCTCACCTGCTTTCCACAGGGCTCTCCACAAGGCTCTCCAGGCTGCCACTCCAGTACTGTGCTTTGCTTTGCTGGCCGTGTCTTGCGGGCGGGATCTGGCAGGAGTGTGCAGGACGACATCTCCATCAGCTTCTGCAGTTAAACCCCGCCCTCCCAGCCAGAGATCCTCAATATGACCGTCCTTTCAGTTCTTTCATTAAATCATCCCAAACAGTTATTACCTTTTGTATCACTTGCCCCTCTCCCACTAGATTATAAGCTCTCACAAGCAGGACCCTCCTACCTTCTTGTACTGAAATTGTATTGTTAACTGTATTGTCTCCCTCAATTTTCTAAAGGGCTGCACAAACTGATGGCGCTATATAAATCCTGTATGATATTAATAACAACTAGGCTGTAGTGCTTGAACTTGATCTCATGACCTGAAATTAAGAACCACAAAATGTGGCAGCAGTGGGATTCTTTGACTTATAGGGTTATTCACAAAAGGGTAAAGAGTTTGGAGAACGCAGCAGAAGTGAACAATCTAGGACAACATAGCTGAAAAGGAAAGTGAGCTGAATTAAAAATTTTCCAAATCAGCTATTTTGCCCTAGATTGTTCCTTTCTCCTGCCTTCTCCAAACTCTTCACCCTTTTGTGGATAACCCTGTTAGTCTCTTGATGAGATATTCAATTGCCTGGAAGTGTTCTTTGAAAAAATTGCAATGACCCTGGCAACTTGAAACCTCAATATAGTAGCATTAATTAAGACACACACACACAGTATTAAAAAGAATGAAAAATAAATATACAAGTAACACATGATAGGTTACAGAAAATAGTCTCAGGTCTCTCTCTCTGGTTCCGTCAGTCTCTGCAGGGGCTGACTTGCTGCCATCTCACACTGCAAGTCACTGAGTTTTTTTTTTTAAATTCGTTTATTAACTTGACACGTACAGAATAAGTCACTGAGTTTTGATGGTCATAATGGCATTTCTTCCATCATAAAGCCCCAGCCCCACCAGGCAGGGTGTACATTTGCTCATTTATACTACACATATCGATAACTCCGCAGGCAATCACTGTACTATGATTTGCAAATTTGGACTCTAGCAGCAGCTCTATTCCAGAAGCTAATTTACAACGGAGCCATGTGGTCATCTGCTGCAAATTTCATTTCTCTGTTGGGCAGTTTCTCGGTGAATTCAAATACTAGTTGTAGTCTGACTTTAATATCTAATCTTTATATCATGTTATTAATGTACTTTTGAAGAGGCAAAATTGGAGATCACTCAGGTACATTGCTTTATTTTCAAGGAGGGGGAGGGTGGGTTTAGGCAGTAGTAGGCTGCCAGATTGTTTTGTATTGTTGTTATGGCTGTATGTATTTTTTGTTCTTTTATTTAAGGCTGGAAGGTTATTTTGCTACTGTTATTATGGTGTTTTTATTTTTATTTTTTTATTCCACTTTACTGTCTACCTTTGTTGGTTAAAGGGTGGTTGTATCTGAAGATGCTTTGTCTCCATAGGAACCATCAGTATTTTGCCATTTCTCCCACTAATCTCCATACACTGCAGATATTGCACTCCTTTGTTTGCCTGCCATATAGTAACGTGCCCCTGTAATAATCAGCAATCAGTGATATAGGTAATTGCTTTTTAGTGAGTGTGTGACTTGAAGGCTCTATTTTCCTTGATGTCTTTCTGCCATGATAGCCACTTTGAAAGTTTAATGGGTGCTAAAACAGATGCACACACTTTGCATTGAATTTGCTGGTCATAGTACATGGTAATGCGGTATAAATTATACATATATGTTATGCTGAAACACTGTAAACAGAATGTTTGGTAATACTTTTCTGGACACGACCTGAAAGTAGTTAAAGGGTTACACAGTAAAAGGTCTCTGCAGCAATTGTTAAGTGATTGCATTGGGCTGCCTCAGATAATCAATTCTACAACAGGTGTGTCCTTTATTTAGGACTTGAAGAAATCAATTAAATGGCTGGTTGGTGGTCCACTCAGCACAATTTCAGCCTTCCCAAGTCTGCAGTAAAAGTTTCTCCATCACAGTGGAGCATGAGGGCAGAGTGCTGAATGGCGATTTAGATTACATGTATAGATTTCTTTGCTTGCCTGTCCTATGATTCCATTACTCCTTTACAGGCTGGATACAGCTCAAAGTTATTATCTACAAGACAATTGCATGGATATATTTATATTAGTAATGTAGTTGGCTAATGTTGAACTGGGGCATTGACAGGGTCTTATAAAACCTGAGCCATCTCTGGGCTCTCTTGATAGTAAGCAGCTGTAGTCCTCTAAGAATGGTGGCAGTGCTCAAGGTATATTAACAGGGAGAGTACCTAGCCTCAAAAATTACAAAAGGCAATACCTACTTGTTTTTCTGGCTTCTTCTGAATTTTTGTGGCTAAATTCAGCAAAATAACAACAGGGATATTGATAGGAGCCAGGGGACTCTTTATAGTTCAAGAAACACAAAAACTATTTCTTAGGTCTGTGCAAATTAACGATTAATTTCTCGATTAATCGTTAATCTTTTTGATTGATTAACATTTTTTTGATCGATTAAAATTTTTTTGAAACTTTCTGCATGAGCGCCAGCCAAGGCATTGGCCTATACACATGCAGCACAGCAATGAATAATGTGCTGGATTAGTGTGATCCTAGTTCATTTTATTACTTCATTGCTGTGCTGTATGTGTATAGGCCAATGTAGTTGGATCTGTATGTGCGTTATTATTAATCAAAATTAATTGATTAATAAATGTAAAAAATTTCGATTAATCGAACACGAAAATTTTAATCATTACCAGCCCTACTATTTCTGCTTTCTTTTGTTTGGTGTTCTGTACAGTTAAAAGGCAGCCAGAAGGCTGCTCCTAATAGTTGTTAATAAAATAATCACATGATGCAAGGGTAGGTGTTTAAAAAAAGGAATAAATAATTTATGTATTCATAGGGTAGCATGAGGTCTTAATAAGGCCCTGCACATTTGCCACAGCTATTGACTTCAAAGCCCTTCATAATGCACCGTATAAAGTATACTGTAAGTGATAATTACTGTTTCACATGTCAGAGTCACTGTTACTATACATATTATGTGCTAAGATCAAATCAACTGAAGGTATTTACTTAGTGATACCGAAAGTTACCAACTTTGCACTGTAAGTAGACAGCTTGGACTCCGGAGTTTTAAGGATGAGACTAGTTCTTTAAAAACGAAAATCAATGAATAAATGAACCACTCTAAATAAATAATTACAGCTTTACAGTACTCCATTTTAATAAATGCAGTATGCAAATCAAATGATCTTGCCCTTTCATTATAAGCAGTATTGTAGTTCTTTTTTTTTGTTTCAAATACATTTTTATTAAGATTTTACATGGGTACAATAGGGATACATATATATGTTATCGACCCGCACACGGGTCGTTCGATGTGTCATATATACAAAGTTTTGAAATCCCGGATATTAACATATAGGGGGCCAGTGGGGTAGTACAAGGTGGGGGTATGGGAAGGGTTAGGGCGTAAGTACCATCAGCGTTCTCATGCTACCAAAATGTTCCAGTGAGCTCAATGGAGTCTCAACAGAGTGTCCCGGTCAAATTTGTCGCGACATCAAGGTATACCAATTTAGTCATTGAATTAGGTATGCTAAATGGGTAGCGTATCAGCTGTGCGAGTGTCATATATCCATAGTTGATACCCTATTGTTTGTCGACGGAGCGGTCTAAAGACCGAGAGGTTAAGGTCAGTTTGGCGCATAGAATTGTAAGTAGCGGACAAAGGGAAGTCAGTGGGGGTGCATGAGGAAGGGGTTGGGTTAGGGATGTAATATAGGGGAGGCGATACAGAATTGGCTCCTACCAGACCTGAAGGTGGCTCAATAAAGGGTGGTTAGGTCAGTTGTTGCGGTAAAGTAGGTCCAGCAAGCCCACATTGATCTAAAGTGATCCAGTTTATCGTGTTTGGTGGCCAACAGTTCCTCCATTTCGTAAACATGGCCTACCTGTGCTAGCCATTGACGGATCGCGGGGACGTGATTCTGCCGCCAGTGGCGGGGGATGACTGTGCGTGCAGCATTAATGAGATGTCTGTGTAGTGATTTAAATGTTCCTGTTGGCTGGTCAGGCTCCCAATGTAGAAGGGAATATGTGGGCGTAAAGGGAAGTGTGGCTCCTGTGATCTTACGAATAGCCTCGTATAGCCTCCTCCAGAACGGTTGTATTAGGGGGCAGGACCAAAAGATGTGCATGAGGGTGCCATCTTCTTTGTGGCACCTCCAGCATAGCGAGGACACAGCTGGGTGTATGCGATGTAGCAAGTGGGGAGTTCTGTACCAAGAGACTAGAAGTTTGTAATTAGTTTCCTGCATTCTGCTGTTAAATGCGCATTTGTGTACCGTTGAGCAGATATCCACCCATGTGTCCTCAGGGATCGTGGTGTGGAGAGTCCGTTCCCATTTGGAGCGTGGGTGGGTTCCGTGTGTTGGGAGATCACTCTGGAGTAGGGTATACAGCCAAGAGATCAGGTGTCTGGTCGGGCCCTTGCCTAGGCAAAGCCGTTCGAACAGGGTAAGGTCTCTAGAGGTGGAGGTTCTACGTGTGGGGCCCATGAGAAAGTGTCTGACTTGAAAGTAGATCCACCAGGGTAAAGATCCCTGTTTGGTGAGGTCTGCTAGGTCTGTTTGGGATCTGAAAAAAAGATGTGCTAGGAGGGGGGTTTCTTGGGACCAATGAGAAATGAAGTCTCTTGTGACACCTGGAGGTAAGTCCCGATTATGCATCAATGGTTCCATAGGGCCATGTAGGTAAGTGAGTGCTTCCCGACGTCTCGTAGAAGAGAAAACTGCAAGGGTTGCTCCTATGATTGGGTGGGTGCGTATAGTTAACGGCCATAGCGTGGGTCTGAGCCATACCATCGATGAGAGTGGTATGTCAGAGGTGGCATTCTCTAGCGAAGCCCATAGTTTAGTATGCGTGTGGAGGTGCCAATGTAAGATTCTGGGGAGGTGCATCGCCTTGTAATATCTGAATAGATCTGGGATCCCTAGACCACCTTTGGATTTGTGCAATTTGAGTAGGGACCAGGAGATACGGGGACGCACGTCTTGCCACACATAGGCGGAAAAGGCGGTGTCTAAAGCTCGGAAGAATGATCGTGGAAGTTTGATGGGAATGGTTTGGAAGAGATAAAGTATCCTGGGTAAAACATTAATTTTCAATAGGGCTGCCCTTCCAAACTAGGAGAAGGTGTGCGTTCTCCACAATTTAAGGTCTTTCAGTATGGAGTCTTGTAAGTGCGCGAAGTTGGCATCGTAGAGTCGGGACAGGTCTGAGGTCAGTTTTATTCCTAGGTAAGGGATGTGATCAGAGCACCAGAGAAAGGAAAAGGACGTTTGAAGGTGGATTCTAGTTCTGTGCGTTGTGTTAAGGGGCATAATCTCAGATTTGGTAAAGTTAATCTTCAGATTGGATAGTCGTCCGTAGACTTCAAAATTGGCCATCAGTTTCGGCAGGGAAGTTTGGGGCTCAGAGAGGAAGAACAGTAAGTCGTCTGCGTATGCCATTGTCTTGTGAGTCTCTATAGTAATTCCTTTGATCTCAGTGTCAAGCTGCACCATTCTGATGAATGGCTCTAGGGTGAGCGCGAATAGAGTGGGAGATAGCGGACAGCCTTGACGGGTCCCGTTAGTTATTGGGAAACTGTCCGATAGGCACCCCATCGTCCTTACTCTCGCCCTGGGGCATGAGTATACTGCTGCTATCCAGTGTATCATGCGATTTGGTAGGCCAATGTGCCGAAGAACCTCGAACATGAAGTCCCAAGCCACCCTGTCGAACGCCTTCTCCGTGTCCGTTGACAGCACCAATGTCTCTAGCTTGTGCTGGCGTATCCAGTGGATGAGGTTGAGAGCTCTAGTGGTGCTGTCTTTAGCTTCCCGTCCTGGAATAAATCCCACCTGGTTGGGGGTGATTAAGTCAGATAACAGCGGGAGAAGGCGGTTCGACAGGGCACGTGTGAAGATCTTCAGGTCCACGTTGAGGAGTGAAATTGGTCAGTAGCTGCGGCAGAGCTGGGGGTCCTTCCCTTCTTTTGGGATGACAGTTATATGAGCTTCCAGTGATTGGGAGAGTTGGGTTAGGTTGTAGAGTGCTGCGTAGTATTCCTGGAAACAGGACGCTATCTCAGGGGGCGAGTGATTCACTTTGGAGGGGGAGCTTCTAATGCTATGGATGTGAGAGCTAAATTTCCTCGCACGGACTGCTCTAGCCAGAAGTCTGCCACATTTGTCGCCCTCTGAGTAATAGTGTCCTGTGCGCAGGGTGAAGGCGCGTCTGATCTTGGTCGCTAGGAGGTGCAATAGTTCCTGCCTGGTTTCCGTCAGTTCAATTAAATCGCGTTGAGCTAAAGATTCTTTGTGGGTCGTCTCCAGTGTGCGGAGTTTGGATGGGAGTGTCTGTATCTGTGCCAACCGTGCTTTCTTTAATTTCGCTGTTAGGGAAATGATACGTCCCCTGATGAAGCATTTGTGTGCTTCCCAGGTAGTCATGGGGGAAGTATCACCAGTCGCGTTAAAGGTGAAATATTCGTTCAGGTCTGTGGAGAGCGCTTCAACGTTAAGTGCGTCTTTGAGTAGGGAGGGATTCATCCTCCAGGTGGATTGTCGCAAGGTCGGGGGGGAGATAGAGAAAGTAGCCGAGATCGGTGCGTGATCGGATGAAGCGATGTTCCCGATTGAGACGGTCTGAAGTCTGGGCAGGTCCGTTTGGGTCACAAAAATATAATCTATCCGAGAGTACTTAGCATGAATGTGGGAATAAAACATATAATCACGACCAGTGGGATTGAGGGTCCTCCAGGTGTCACAGAGCTGTAGTGAGGAGAGACGCTTTTTTTAAAATTTAAGGGTCCGGTATGGCAGTGAGGATCTACTGTCTGAGGTGTCAATCAGGGGGTCTAGGGGGGCTTTGAAGTCGCCACCTACAATTAACATGCCCTCCGCGAAATCAGAAAGTTCGGAGATTAATTTGTTTAGGAATGTTGCATGGCGTTTGTTGGGCGCGTATGTAGATGCTATTGTTATGGGGGTTTGGCCTAAGATGCCTTTCAGGACGATGTACCGGCCTTCTGGGTCAATCAATGTTCCCTGAATTTCAAAAGGGATATGTTTGTGGAGAAGGATGGCTACTCCTCGAGATTTGTTGGAGGGGGAGGAGGCACGATAGGCCAAGTGGTAGTGGTGGTTGGTAAGTTTAGGGATTTTGTTGTGTTTGAAGTGTGTCTCCTGGAGCAGTCCAATAGAAGCCCTTTGCTTGTGTAAGTCCCCTGGATTAAGGAGCGTTTTTCGGGTGCGTTAAGACCTTTTGCATTGAGAGAGACCACCTTCAGGTCGGACAAGTCTCCCATCTTCGTGGGTCCAAGCAGGTGGGGTGGGGGTTGGGTGAGTAGGTGTCAGAGTAGTGGGAGAGGCGTCGATAGGGACAGGTGAAAGGGTAAGTCTAGTCAAGTGAAGGGAGGGGAGGGAAGGAAAACGGATATTAGGGCAGGGTAACAAACAAAAAAAAACCCAAAAGTGGCCTCGGTGACGCCGCGCTAAATGGCATGCGGCAGTACCGGGGCACGATTATAGCTAAGTGTGGATGAGGGGGTATTTAGGGGGCGGTCAGGCCCGTGGGTTTAGACAGGGATCAAAGGGATCAAAGGGATCGTAGGGCGAAAACCGCCGCACTTGGGGGGTGGGATCAATGTGTGGATGTGAACACAAAGATCACATGGGAGAGTCTCCTTTAGCACCGCACAACCCATCTAAAGAATTCCGGTGTGGAGCAAGGTTGAGCTATGGGCAGTAGAGCAACATGGGGGGAAAGATGCCGAGGTGACATTCCCAGTGGAGTAGCATGTCTTCCCGGGAAGGAACAGTGGAAGTCGGGTGTGATCTTTGGGGAACTTAGCTAGAGGGTAAGAAACATGTGATCTTTGTAGTGTGGTAGTGATACCACGAAGGATCTGTGATGTTAGCGGGAGGGGCTTGGTCCGTCCCCCATTCACATTACCCGCCGTCACCCTGAGTGCTCCCAGCAGCGGTGTTCCACGGGTCGGCATGAATACATACCAAATCCATGCCAATGCGTCGGCGGGTGCCCTGACATTCTGGCGGAGTGGTGAACGAGGGATAACAATCCAGGGGGGGGAGTGAGCCCACTGTATAAAGTCAACAAGCCTCAGAAAGCTTTAAGTAGTTAAGTGCAAAATTCTAACGGGATTTCCCAACATAACATAAAACAATAGAGCAACAAATCAACATAATAACAGTATAACAGTAATATAGGCCCTGAAAAATACCACCAATGACAAGCTGGCAGTCGCAGGTCTCCCCTCTCTAACGGGGGTCACCCGGGTGGATTAAGGGAGCCCACAGGGAGCATAAGAGATGGTTCTCGTTCTTTTCTGTGGGTGGGGGGGGGCGTAGCCGGGTTGAGTATCAGGATCCTATGTAGGGGGCAAATTGGGTAGGGTCAATGAGGCAATAATTATAGTACACATGCAGGTTCAGCGTATACAGTATACTCATCTCTCCTCGGGTCTTGCTGTAGCTGCGTAGGGTCTTTCTTAGTCGGCAATGCGCATCGGTGCCATCTTGAGGGGCAATAGGGTATACTTCGAATCCGCCGTGTAGCGGTACATGGGGTCCTGTACTTAGGAGCGGGAAGGAGTGTGAGGGCAGTTAGGGATGATCTAGGTGTGGCGGACAACAGGAGGTTATCCGGGGTCCCCGTGGTGATTCGGAGTGCGGGAAAATGTAGACGGGTGTCCTGCGGCCGTGGTGGGGATCGCCAGCTTGAGGGGCAACAAAATTAGACAGGGCCATACCTTGAGCTTCAGTGGAAGCAGCGCTTTTCGGCCCTCAGATCCACATCCCGCAGAGGGGACTCATCCGTGTGTGGTGGAGAGCATCGAGGCTTGTTGCGTTTCGGGCCTGCCGGGGCTGATGGTGAGGGGCGTCGGGTCATCCAGTTGGGTGGTCGATTCGGGGATCTTCGCCGGTCACCCTGCGGTGGAGGATTAGGTCGTAGAGGAGGAAGTAAAATCCAACGAAGAGCAGAACAGTTCCAGGTCGTCAGGCGTGCGCAGGAGCGCAGTTTTCCCTCTGTGTGTGGCGGAAAGGCAGAAAGGGAAGCGCCATCGGTACACTATGCCATGATGGCGGAGGCATTCCACCAGTGGACGAAGAGCCCTGCGTTGTTGGAGTGTGTGGATGGAGAGGTCTTGGAAGAGCTTCACTTCCGTCCCATCCAGGAATACCGCTCCTCTGCGTCTAGAGCTCTGCAGAATCTCTTCTTTCAAGGGGAAACTCTGCAGGCAGCAGATAACATCACGAGGGATATCCTCCATCGCCATCCTAGGCCTCAGCGGCCGATGTGCCCGCACAAATTCAATGGGGGAATCCAGGGGCCTCTCCAACAGGTCATTAAATAACCTGAGGAGGGTGGTGGGGATTGCATCTGGCATGATGGTTTCTGGGAGGCCGCGGATCCTTATGTTAGACAGCCGGCCCCGGTTGTCCAGATCTTCCAGCTGGCGTCTCATTGTGATAAGAGAGTGAGAGGTGATCTCTTGTTGGGAGTGGAGCTGTCGGATCGCTACATCTCTGGCCTCACCAGCCTTCACAGCCACGGTCAGCCTGCGTCCGATGTCCCGGATGGCATCCCGCAGTTCAGTCACCGCGGAGTGCAGCGTTGTCTTAATGTCTTCTGCTATGGAGGATAGGTCGGAACGAGTCGGGAGGTGCCTGATGTATTCATGCACGGACTCAGCGTCTGGGTCTGGTAAGGCGGGATGGGTCTTGCTGGAGGGGGCGTCCGCCATGTTGGATGGCGGCGTCTCTGAGGCCTCGTGGCGCTGGGAGCGGAACATGTCCGGTACCTGTTTGGTTTGGTGGTTCCCTTGTGACGAGGGTGCTTTCCCCGGGGGATATTGCAGTCCAATCTTCCCCATGTCGTCTGGCTAAGTGCTGCAGAAGCTGATTTTGGGTTGCGAGTGGTCAGGAGCTCCGGAGTTAAGCGGCCATCTTGCTAGCCGCGGAAACCACCATCTCCGTATTGTAGTTCTATCATGTTCTCCAGGAGTAGACTAAAGCAGTTATGTGAAATACTGTACATAATTGTCCAACCAATAGCATAACACAGATTAAATTACCATTATTCCACAAATACATAATAAATAATATTCATATTTATCTGTTGACAGATTGCAAAGTACTTGTAAGACTTGTTGCAGAGATCAGCATGGTGGGACTCTAAAGTAGTGCTTGCTAGGTTTAATTTCCCCTCTCCCCAACATCTTTTACCAAATTGGGGATATCTACTAACTGGACCAATGCTGTTAAATCAAGACATCTTGGTTCCTGCTGAGAAGTTGGTGTCATGTATGTGTACATTAGTATTTGTCACTACAATTCCTGCAGTCCATATTTAATAGTTGTTGTGCATTCCATCCTTTGATAATTTCTTAGATTACGCTGCACCTAGATTTACCCTTTATTGCTGTTTTGGTGACTAACAATTTGATGTTTCCCTCACTTTCAGCCACAGTGACAGTAGTCACCATGACAAATAGAGAAGGTGATACATACAGCAATAAAAACATGACAGAGCTTTTACATCCTCAACACTCTATTCAAAAGAAAAGTTTTAGCTTTAGATACATTTTAAAACGCTTTATGTGTCTATGTCTGCAGCAGTCTTGTACAGGGTCAGATTTACTCTCTCTGCTGCCTCTGCCTGGTTCTTCGATGCGCCCCCCCTGTATGCAGGCTGCATACAAGTGACCTCAGCAATATTGGCGAGATCACTTGTACAAAACAAGCGGTGGCTTTCCCGCTGTACATTTAGCCCTGCTTGCCCAAAGCAGGGCTAAATGTAGGAAGCAACTACCCGCCCAGTGCCCGGAACAGCACGTCCCGGGCGTCGCGAGATAGGAATTCCCCACCCCTGCTGCCCTGAGGCCGGGCCTCGGTTGACCTTGTGGGAAATCCAGCCCTGATCCTGTATACTAAAAGTTGGAGTTAGTGGGAGTTACTTTGATACACAAAGCTAACTGTGTGTTCATAAAAGTCTTCAATTTTATTGTTAAATATATACCATTAAAATAGTATTGGCCTGAACAGGCAAATGTCAGAAAGCAAGACATTAAAGCTGGCCACACAGCTATAGATTTTAAATAGGTTTTTTTCTATCAGTCTTTAGTCAGATGGAAAAGTTCAACAGATTCCTCTATCTATGTTAAACTCTGCGGATGGAGGAATCTCCCACTGGCCAAGCTTCAGTTTCTTGCTAATTGGCCCCCACTGGCTCTCAAAATACCTGAACAATGCCTGCATCCAATCAAATTGTTCAGGTATTTTGACAGCCAGTGGGGCCGACTAGCGAGATACTGAAGCTTGGCCCAGCGGGAGATTCCTTCATCCACACAGTTTAGGGTAGATGGAGGAATCTGTTACATTTTTCCATCTAACCATAGGCTGATAGAAGAAAATCTATAGAAAAACTATAGGTGTATTGCCAGCTTTAGAGTTTGCACACATGTGGCACTGTATTTAAAGTATCATACCGACTACATTCACTTACCAGTGCCATGTAGCAAGAGCTAGATTCAGTGCCCAGTTTTTCAAGTCATGATTCAATGTGTACCATGTTACCTGAGGCACAATAGAATTCATATTGCCAGAGATGAGATTTTGCTAGGTTTAATTTCCCCTCTCCCCAACATCTTTTACCAAATTGGGGATATCTACTAACTGGACCAATGCTGTTAAATCAAGACATCTTGGTTCCTGCTGAGATAAAGTTGGTGCCATGTATGTGCACATTAGTATTTGTCACTACAATTCCTGCAGTCCATATTTAATAGTTGTTGTGCATTCCATCCTTTGATAATTTCTTAGATTACGCTGCACCTAATTTTTTTGCATGCAATCAAAAAATTATTTCATATGTGTTACAGTTGGAAATAGAGGTGTCAGATAATTAACCTAAAGGTCTATAGAAGCAAAACAATATTATTTGTATTAGTACGTCAGCTCAGACTCTATATAAGTCCTTGCCTCTTGGCTCCAGTACAGGTTGGAATACGTCCAGATCAATACAGCCCTTTATTCTCTGAAAGCATATAGAGCCACTTGATGAAATGAGAAGAGTTACTTACTTTTTCCCCTGTGGGTACAGAAGCAACAAAAACACTTAGCAAACAGCAAGATGCTCAGTGGCAGCACTTAGTGTATTCGCAGAAAATATTGCATCATTTTTAATTAGCATGAAACAAATACAGATTACCTTTGTCCTTTTTACCTCTGAAAAGTTTGTATACAAGACCACATGTTAAATGATCTTTTTACAAATAGGTTGGTGTTTCTGGTCTCTATATGGCCAGATATCTCTTCAATGGGTCTTCATAAATCTATGGCTTTAGTGATGCTACTAATGAGGAGGACACGGGAGAGTAATAAGGAAGACTCCATAAAACTGAACCTAATACACATGTTCGTAACATCATTATCTATAAGAGGTGCTACATGAGCTATGGTGCTTTGTGTGAAGCAGTATTGTTGGGGAGGGGTGAGTTTTTTTGTTGAATGCATGGCACCGTGGGACACACAGCAAACATTTTGATGTAGTAGGGACAGATAAGTATATGACTTATTGGAATCCAATCTCGTACACCTTGCTAGCATAAAATGATCCTTTCATTTTGATGTGAAGGTTAACCTTTTTCAATGCTTACTAGAAGCATAACTATAAAAATGTACTCTGTGAGTAATTTTAATTTTTGCTTAGTTTAGAGGCGGTAGCCACATACATTACATCTTAATATGGAAATCATATCTGGTCCACTGAGTCTCCAAATTGCAGCTTTTGCTGATGATTTACTTTTTTCAAGTCAAGACAGCACATAATACTTAGATTCTTATGGAACAGTTTGAATTACTCAGCAAACCATAGAAGTTCAAAATTAATTTTCAAAATTGGAAGCACTTAGGCTCGTACAACCAGCACTAGGTGCACAATGCTCCTGATGCTTGTGCTTTCAAATTACCTTTGCATGTAAGCTAAAGATTGTTTTCTGAGCAGGGAAGCCAGCTTGGGAGAGCCATAAGAAAGAGCTGCATGTCTTCCAGATACTGCAGGCTATGTTCTTTTTAATGAGGCAGAGTACCCAGCAGAATTAATACCATTATTTATTTATTACAGGTATTTATATAGCGCCGACAATTTACGCAGCACTTTACATAGTTGCACATTCACATCAGTCCCTACCCTCAAGGAGCTTACAATCTGAGGTTCCTATCTCACATGCATATATATAGGGCCAACTTAGAGAGGAGCCAATTAACCTTCCAGCATGTCTTTGGAGTGTGGGAGGAAACCGGAATACCCAGAAGAAACCCACACAAGCACAGGGAGAACATGCAAACTCCTTACTGAGCACATATGAGCTATTCTGTTCAATACACATTTATAGCACCCAGTCTGAGTGAGCAGGCAATAGCTATAAGGAACCCCTCCTGAAACATTCAGTCAGTACTGGTGTTTAAGAAGATTTCTAATGTGCTACTTAAAGTAAACCTTTACTTTAATTACAAAATGCTATAAGATATAATTACTACTTGAGGCAATTTGTAGTTTAATATAATAAAAAATGACTTGTATGATTTTCCAACTTCTCGTCCTTTCTCTTCTTCCCAGGTGGCAAAATTCAGTGCAGTAATACAGTAATACTCTCTGCCAAGGCTGTATGATAACACCAGCCCTTGGCGCAGGTCCATGACAGCCTGGGCTTACAGGAAATGGGTTGATGGATTCCAGCCATCATTCAACCCAGGTGACTGGCAGCATTAAGTGGTGTAAATTTTGTTTTGTGGCAGGCAGCTCCGGATCAAAGGTGAGTATTGCAGCAAATACTTTTACCATTTTACCATTAATTGTCTATTTTTTGTAGAGTTCTGCATTAAAACACACTGTGAAGATGCAAACTTGACTCTACAAATGCAAAATTTATTTTTAATGACAGTCCATTTGCACTGGAGAACAACGAAGGCAATGAAAACAAGCATCCACTGTATAGCAGTTCTTTGAGGAATTAGGTTGGATTTTAAAGCTGAGCTTCAAGGAGCAGAATTTTCAGAAGCACAGATCCCACTCTCTGCATACAAGGGATTTCAGTGGCTGTACAGCCGCAGAAATCACTTGTACAAAACAGCTCCCCTGTTCTACATTTAGCCCTGCTTGACCGAAGCAGGGCTAAATGTAGAAAAAAAATCACCTCCACAGCGCCCCTTCAGACCGGCACCCGGTGGACAAGCGCAGCTGTGCCCGAGGCAAGTGCCTCCCTCGCCTCACCCTTCCTACGGCCCTGCCCACATCACAGTCCAGTACATTCCCCACAGTCTTGTAACCCCTCCTGTTTTCCCCTGCAGAGTTAGTTTGTGGCTGTGACCACACACAGGTTCACTATATAAAACTGTAATAATCTTGCCACACCTCCGCAGAAACAGATCCCAATGGTCGAAGAAAGGAGTAGAGTGAGCCTTAAATCCAGTAGCACCGTATAAGTCCAGCCTATTTTTTATAGTTTTGGAGGTTCTTTTAACTTTTTATGTGGGGTTACATGTCTATTGTTAACTGGAATGTTAGTAGACACGACACATGTTGATTAAAAATACATATATTTTATTATACAAATAGTTTTGTTTTGTTTTGGATCCATTTGGATTTCAATTTCTCTTGTTTTTCAGATTTTTTATTGCAAAATATGATTCAGTTCATTTTTTGGATTTCAGATCCGTCTGAATTCTAGTTTCAGAACAAAGTCACATGACTGTGCCTGTAATGCAACCCCCAACAGCCAAAAAAAACCCCCCATCTGACTGGCCAGAGAACAGTCACATGTCTGAATTAGTTTTGTTTTTTAACAAAGTTTGAAGGGATCCAAATTTTTGTTAAACGAGCATTTGGATTCTTTTGCATTCAGACACGTTAAAATTTGGAAATACGGATGCATTAGAATGTCCAAATTGAACTAAATTCATACAAATATCCATTCGGAACTAAATGAAATTTACATGTCTAGTTAACAATTCTTCTCAATTTTGGGGACGTGGTGCACTGACTCTAGTGCTGGTCCGAACTTATGTACTTACAATTTATTGTTCAAAGAGCATCCATATCCTGCTGAAAACAGGATCCTTCTCTGATGCATTTCACCCTAGTATAGAGCCTAATCATCAAGGTCTCTATGATTAAAGTGGCATTGAAGTCAAACTTTTTTCCCTCTCTTCCCAATCCTCCTGTAGGGACTTACCTTAAATGATGTCTCCTAATCCGATCTTCTTTTTTCCTGTAGTTTTCATCTGTCCCTCCAGCACTGGTGCGGGTCTCCGATCCAGCGCTGACTCCTCTGTCCTCTATTCTGATGTCCCACGGTGTCTATGAGGGTGCACGCTGCTCCATAGATTTACCTTGCGTCTCTCCTCATCTCCCGGCCTAACATCTGAAGTGCGCATGCGTCTGCCCCAAGATACTTTACGGCCGCTCGAGACTCTTCAGATGTTCGAACGGGAGCGCACGGCGAAGACACAGGTAAGTTTAAACCCTTTTTAAAAGGTTTTTTATTTTTTAAATGTTTTTGCATATATCTACTGCTTGGTAGATATGCAAAAATGCGTAATGCTCCTTTAAGTTTGTGCCCTATGCAAGCTTGGACCTGTTTCTTAAATCTTTTGCAACAATCACGCTAGCATGTGGCCATAATTCCTCAATAGTCTATAAGCATTTATCTTTGCAGAATGAAGGTTATCTCGGTTTGACAGTCACCAGTCATGGTAGAAATTATTTGAGGTTTCCATCTACACAACGCAATACAACGTAGACCAGTAAAACCAAATATATATAGCATACATCTGACCTGCAGAAGTTTATTGTCATCAGAATATATAAACTTTACAACTTTTCCTTTTTGCTGTGCCAAACTTTATAAAAATCCTAACCTTGAAATTGTTCATGCCATTCATAAAGCTGCCCAATCCCACCTTGAAAAGCTGAGTAAATATGTCCACACACTGATAAGATAAGGTGATCTATTGCAAACAGCAGGTCACAGGCCGCTGGAATGCATAACAGGCAGCATCACTAAAATCTCACATCCCTGCAATAGGAACGAGGGAGGGCTGTGGCACTGTGGGACAATATTCTGAATCATATTTCTCCTTAGCAGAAGTATTTAGTCAAAACTGACAACTTTTTATACGAGTTTATAAATGCTAGCATAAAAAACTGTGTTATTGTGTTCATAAAAATAGGGACATATTTATCACAGGGCAACACAGGTATTCTGTTTCTACTTATGTCATCAATGCTTCGCTTATTGCTTTTTTCATGAAAAAAATGATGGCCTAAAAAATGCTCAGCATTTGTAACTTTTAAAAAAAGTTCTATTTTTCAAACTTATCTTTGAAGGTCAATAAACATCGTTGAAGGAAATCGTGAGGATAGAGGGGCATTTTGGATACAATATAGGTTCATAAAATGGTAAGCTTTTAACTCGAGAATGTTACAGACTATTGTGGAGTAATAATAAAATGAATAGGCTCGGCTTCTGAGGGCAGGTTCTCCTGCCCGCATTTCCAGTGCATTCCAGTCCAGACAAAATGAGACCAGTGGTATTTTTCTGGTCTGGTCTGGTCTGGAATGGACTGCGCTGGTGTGAACAGAGGCCAGAAATAGCATAGGAATACATTAGGATGCATTTTGGCTCCGGAAACAATCTGGTCTGGTCTGGAGATGACCTGGATGTGGTGTGAATGGGCTCTTAGGGCTAGTTCACACCAGATGCAGTTATGATGCAATCCGTTCAGTTTGGCAGCTGCGTCCAAAATTCATCCAAATGCTTGCTCTGTTCACACCAATGCAGTCCAGTCCAATGCATTCAGAAAAAATACTGCTTGTCTCATTTTAGCTGCATCAAAGCGCAACGGAACGCATTACAATGCATATAAAATGCATGCAAACGCACTGGATTGCACCTGAAATCCCATTTTAAGCAAACAAAACAACAAAAAGGTCAAATCGTGGCAAAACGCATCGCACTGCAGCTGCGCAGATGCACACAGTTCTGGTGCGAACTAGCTCTTAGGCCCCTTTACACCTAAGCTGTTTGTCGCTCGTAAATCAGTGCGACAAACAGCTCAACACTAGGAATCCAATTCATGTCTATGACCCCAGTACATATGCCAGCGTTTTTTCTCCAGCAGAAATACGCCTGTCACACGGAATACTACATCAGCTACTTTGGGGCTGATTTCACCATGTTTTGTCCCATAAACTCAATAGAAAACGCTTGAAAAACACTTGTTACGATTATTTGCGCACGTATTTTACGCGAGTTTTGCTCATTGACATGAATGTCCCAAAATCTGTTCACAAAAACGCTCAACTTTACATAAGCACATGAAACGCAAGCAAAAACGTGCAAGAAACGCTCAAAAAAGACGTGTGTAAAACGCGCTGAATAGATGTGGCTTAGGTGTGAATCCAGCCTTAGGAAGGACTGCACAGGTTTTCACAGTTGTAGGAGTGTGGGATTTCAAAGAGGAAACTCCAGGATTCAAAAAATGAACCTTTGCAGTAGGGCTACTCCCGCACTGCAAGGGTTAACTGCTCGTTTTGGTCTAGAGGTGCAAATAAAGAAATTAAACCCACCTGATCCTCGTTCCTCCCTGGCTGCTAGACCAGTTTGTGCAGCCTCGTCTCCTGGACTCCGGTGGTATAAGGACCCCTGAAGCCATCATGTCTAATGCAGGTCCATTGACTTGCATTAGACGTGAGGATGTGAAGGGACATTCCACAGCCGGAGTGGAGGGGGAGAGGGATGAGTGCTGACTGCTGCAGGACCATGTATCAGGTAAGTATATATTTTTTATTCTGGCCCCTAGACTAAAAGGAGTAATTATTCCTTTGCAGTGCAGGGGTTGCCCCACCACAAGGGTTATTTTGATAAAAACCTGGAGTTCCTCTTTAACTGCCTTTAAAGTGTAACTCCACTTTGCAGCTTAATTAAAATGACACATGTTATGTTTGTTACATGTTCCCATTCACATAGCATAACTAAAATGATTTTTTTAAAAGCTGCTTATATCTTGCTTGGTGTTTTCTGAAAACGCAAAACTAACGTTTTCCTCTGATATGCAATGTTAACAAGGGGACTGTGAAGTTAATGTTTACTATTATTAACCCTGTCTGTACTGTGTTGGCACGTATTATTATTATTATTATTATCTGGGATTCATAATGTGCCAATAGTTTGCACAGCGCATTGGAAAATAAAGGGAGCCAGTACAGTTACAATACAGTTCCAGACAAGAGGGTTAGAGGGCCCTGCTCATGACAGCTTACAGTCTAAAATTATCAGTTGTAAGCTAGATTTGAATACTGTCCGTCCCAACAAAGGGTTAAAGATCTTGAAGCTTGGCTTCTGCATTGTATGTTAATGAGAGGGAATCTCAGCCTGTCCTTAGTTTGTCTGGGAATAGACTCACTTTAAAAAAGTTGCAGCCTGCTCCAAAGTAAAATTTAAAAGAAATAGCATACCTAATATTGTTAGAAAACTATGTGAAGGGTTATGGAAATGTGGAAGGACACTTTAAAGTGTATGTACAGCTCAAACATTTTCTGGTATTGTTTCGGATAAAAAATGTTTTTACAAGATTTGGCTCCTATAGATCTCAACAGGGTTTGGGCGCTATCTTTTGGTTTGCCAATTTTTTCAGATTGTTCAGTGAATGTCCAGCAAACCGGACTGTACTCAGTTCGCTCATCGCTATTACTGACCATCTGCAGTGGCGTCACAAGGGCGTGCGGGGGGTGCGGCCCGCACGCAGGTGACACCAATGGAGGGGTGACACCAAAATGACTGACAGTCAGGCACTCAGTCAAGGACTGAGAGCCCGACAGTTGCTCGAGAGAGGAGGGGACCCGGCCCCTCCTCTCTCTGCTGGCGTCCATCACCAAGATGGCCGCCGGCAGGTAACAGTGGTAACGCACGTGACGTCATCACGCGCACGCGATGACGTCACTGCGGTGTCACCCGGTACCTGCACCAGATGTCACCCCACCTTGGGATGCCTCTGACCATCTGCAAAGCCTTTGGCTTCAAAATTACACTGATCTGTATTGGTGGTCACAGCCTCAATGTATCACATGAGCAGCCATGAGCAGCCATGCCCCCTGAACACAGGGAGCAGGCAGGATTGCGTTCCAGAGACCAAATGCTCTGGAACGCAGACTTTGTGGTGTGAACCGACCCTTAATCAGCTGATCGGGGATGCCAGGCCGAAATGATGCAGACCGTGGCACCCATTGTACAAATTTTGGCCAGTTCTGCAAGAACTGGCCAAAATTCCCACAATGTATGGCTACCTTTAAACTGTGGGTGTGAGCTTTCCATTGGGCTTGCTGCACAGTGAAAATCTACAGAATGTGGTCTTGTAGGTATGTATGTAATATGCATGGTGTGCGGGAGGAACACCCAAACGTGTGGAAGAGTTTATAAAAGCCCAAATGATTGCACATTCATCTAGTAATATGAAGAGCTTGTTAGAGAATGTTCACATTAGGGCAAAACTGGGTGGCAGTCACCATGATTTTGTTTATTCTACCTGTGAGAACTAGTACATGCTAGAGAGACAAACATATTTGTAAGAGGATTATTTGCCAGTGATAAGCTCTGTACTGTACAGAATATTGACAGGCAGAAAATATTTTCAACAAACATCACAGAACTTAAATGGAAGTGTTTAACTTTGAATATTTTACACAAATATTTTCTCTGGGAAACAAATACTGTTTAATTGTAAGATATTACAAAACAAAACAATGTGTGGCGTACGTCTAATGCTAAAAGCAAGTAAGTGTCAATGCATTAAAAAAACTGTAGAGACATTTTTACTGTTTCAGACTAACAAAAATTGAGTAGGTGCTGTAAAAACATAATCCGACTGGCAACAATATAAGTGCATCTTTAATCAAAACTTATCATTTCATTTTAGATAGAGAGTAAAAACTTATGTCAGATTTTTGTTGCTCTCTGTGTCCTTGCTTGTGTAGCGCCCTGTAGGCAGGAGTGCTATTACATTTAGTTATTGTCAGATTGTAAGCAGCTGATTTGTAGTCTATGTTCATTTGGTTTCTCCTAATCTGTCTGTCATTGTTTACATCTGTCTGCTGCTGGGTGTACCCTGGCCACAGAACAGACCAACCAATGAAAGATTGCTATGAGCATGTATGTCTCCTAGCCAGTCACTGGGAGGTTAATGGCCAGTGGTGCATGCTGGGGGAAGATATAAATATGTGGGGTGGACCATATGAGCTCTCTCTTCTTACCCCAGGCCCTGCCTGGGGGGAGGCTGCTATGAACTGTCTAATTTGGCCAGGCCTGAAGCCTGGGGACTAGCCATGTGCTTGCACTGAGGGGCCCAGTGGTTACTACTGATAACAAGAATGAAGATGACTGGTAATTTCTATATCAAATGCTGCTGTGCCAGGTATACTTCATGCTTTGAATGGTGACAGTTACTGTGTCCTACCACTTAAAGGAGTCTACATCTATCTGGATGACCTTGACCCTCAGCCTCTCTCCCTGAAGTTGATAATAAAAGTTTTTCAACATCATATCTACCGGCTGGACATCGCTTTTATCTGCCACCATATAGGGTGGTAAGTGCTAATGGGTAAAGTGGATCTGGATACCCCTAGACATGGCGATTATTGTGCTGCGGTAACCCATAGAAACCGACCCTGGGACCTATGTTGTTTTTTTCCTCAAATGTGCTGGTGTGCTGTGAATTCATTGATGGAGGTTTATCACAGAGGGTCTAAGCAGGGGCAGATGCGCAAGGTCTAAGCAGGGGCAGATGCAGAGGGTCTAAGCAGGGGCAGATGCGGAGGTCTTTTTACCAGGAGCAGATGTGGAGGTCTCACCAGGGTCTGATGCGGAGGGTCTCACTGGGGCAGGTGTGAGGGTCTAAACAGGGGCAGATGTGGAGGTCTCACCATGGGCAGATGTGGAGGGTCTAAGCAGGGGCAGATGCAGAGGGTCTAAGCAGGGGCTGAAGCAGAGGGTCTCACCTGGGGCAGATGCGGAGGTCTTACCAGGAGCAGATGTGGAGGTCTCACCAGGGTCTGATGCGGAGGGTCTCACTAGGGGCAGATGCGAGAGTCTAAGCAGGAACAGATGCGGAGGTCTCACCAGGGGCAGATGGAGAAGTCTCACCAAGGGCAAATGCGGAGGGTCCAAGCAGGGGCAGATGTAGAGGGTCTAAGCGGGGCAGATGCAGAGGGTTCAATACACAGCAGACTTCAGACCAGAACCAATACACAGCAGATCTCAGACCAGCAACAATACAGAGCAGACCTCAGACCAGAACCAATACACAAGAGACCTCAGACCAGAACCAATACAGTGCAGACCTCAGACCAGAACCAATGCATGGCAGACCACAGAGCAGCACTAATGCACTACTGACCTCAGACCAGAACCAATGAACGGCAGCTAGAATAACACATACACAACAACATCTCCAGAATTGGCCATCACACACAGTCTGATCCACATGGGACGTTACACACGTTAATGGTCAGCTCCTTCCATGATTCGGAGGGTCTAAGCAGGGGCAGATGCGGAGGTCTCCCCGGGGCAGATGTGGAGGGTCTAAGCTGGGGCAGATGTGGAGGGTCTAAGCAGGGGCAGATGCAGAGGTTCTAAGCAGGGGCAAATGCAGAGAGTCTAAGGCGGGGCAGATGTGGAGGTCTCACCAGGAGTAGATGCGGTGGGTCTAAGCAGTGGCAGATGCGGAGGGTCTAAGCAGGGGCTATGGAACTATGGTCGTCACATTAATGCTGACTGAGTAGTAATCAGAAGACCTAATCAGCTGGGTGTGAAGCACTTCATTACTACAGTGGACAGTAAAGGTGACACAATTCAACTGCCTGATCCTGCCTACTACTGGTGAAGTCATCTTTAAGTAATGTTGTGAGGTTGCAGCAGTTATACAGTTAAGCTGCGATATCTAACAGAAGAAGTTTACTTGCGTGCCATCTGTATACTACAGACAACCAGTTTGTAATCTGTATAGAAGCATTGTGCCCAGGGGCAAGAACTCCCCTAACAAGATTACCCCTGTAAAGAATTATTAGTTTTTGTTTTTTTTTAAAGTGGAATAACAAACATAATAGCGGATATATGTAAGATCACATGACACCACAGTATGACAACTCAATGACTATTGGGGTCAGAACTCTCTAAAGTTGCAAACATGTAATAGAAAGGGGTGATCTGTTTTAAAGAAGATTTGTTCCCAGGAGTCAGGACTCTCTGTTAAGATCACTCCTATGAACTATGGCCTGATAAGTACCTGGAGGCAAGAATTGTCTCTCTCACTCTCCCCAATGCTTCTTCCAAGGGCTTGTTTGTTTCTTGAAAGTAAGAACTCTCATCACTAACTGTCACGTACCTGGTAAATAACCAAGTAGTTGAGGAATCCTCCTTTGCAACTCTTGTCCCACACCCCTGAGAGTGGAGACAGGGAGTGAGAGGACAGAGAGCAGCACCGGTGCCAGAGGGTGTAGGGCACTGTGCCTTGGTAAGAAGCTGGTCTCCAAGGAAGCAGGAAGCACGAGTAGATGCAGCTGGAAGGACAACGAGGAACACTGCTGGAGCAGGACAGAGTCAGAGTCTGCTAAGCTCTCATTGTTATGCAGGGGGGAGAGATGAAATGATGGCAGATAGCAAAGAAGCTATTGCTTCCTCTGCTATCTGCAAGGGTTTTTTTTAGTATTCTGACAGCTGCTGCCGTCAGAATAAAATAAAAAAATCAGCACAGGAATTCATAGCTAGATTCATATTGGCTATTTCAATTTGCAATATCCAATAACAAGCTGGCTATTGCACTCTGCTGCTGTCAATCACTTGAAGGGGACCTGATGGAGAACTTCAGGTCCCCTCTGCTGATTGACAGCAGCAGTGGGCGGGTGCAATAGCTAGTTTGCTATTGGCTATTGCAAAGTGAAATAGCATAGGTCTACATAGCTACATTCCTATTGGCTGTTTTTTTTTTCTTTCTGACTGACGGCGACTCTGATGTCAGAAGAAAAAACAAACAAACAACAGAGCAGAGAAAAGTTTACTCTGCTCGATCGAGCAGAGTAAACCTTTCCGGGAGAAAGTGTGTCTCTCCCGGTCAGCCAGAAGCCGCTATCTAGTAGCGGGAGACTCCCGGAGCGTCCGGGAGAGTAATGACAGATACCAGGTAACCAGGAACGCTGATCTGTCTCTGCAAGTGGCCGGAGCCAGCCGTGATATGACGTCTGGCTCCGCCCAGCTTCGGCTTTCACCTCGGCTCAGGCATATGCCTTCGGCTCGACTGAGCTGCTCGGCCAGCTTCGGCTTTCACCTCGGCTCAGGCATATGCCTTCGGCTCGACTGAGCCGCTCGGCCGACTTCGGGACCTGTACGGGCTATAGTGATTAGCCCGTACAGCTGCCCTTCGGTTCTACTGAACCAAAGGGGTCCTGGGGCTTAAGCTAGCCGAAGGATCAGCCGAAGCTACGGCTAGATCCTTCGGCAGCTTTGTGAATAACCCCCTAAGTGTATATAGTACCCTACTCAGGTATGGACTTTTATTTTCGGGGAAACACGGTAGCAGTACTATTATAAGACACTGTCTTATATTTTTTTTGCCCCCAAAAAACACACTAGGTCTTATTTTCAGGGGATGTCTTTTTTTTTTTTAATGTGCAACAAAATGTACAACAATCTAAAGTTATTCATGTACAACAATCCAAAGTTATCTGGTATCACACCGCCTGTCACAGTAACCGGAGCTATAGAGGATATTGATGCAAATTTGGTGTATACTATTGATGCAAGTCGTTTACCTAGTGATAGATAGTAAGGTATTACTATTGTAATTTTTTTTTAAATATATATACTGTTCTATTTTCATGTGGAATGCCACACATATGTTGTTAATTCGTTAACCTTTCCCTTTTTTCCCCTTTTCCCAATACAATTATTTGTCAGATCATTCGTTTTCAGGATTGAGAGCGTATTTTTGTGTAGACTCTGGGACATGGTCTTCTAAAGCTGGCCATACACCTTACAATTATCTGCAGATTTTCTGTGGTCAGATGGAAAAGGTGCAGCAGATTAACTGTGTGGATGGAGTAATCTCCACCCGTGCCAATCTGTTGCAACATACGGCTTTTATTGTACGAACATGCCACAAACCCGCCGAACATCGTACGATGCTCAGCGGGTTTTGAAACATGTCCGTAAGTTTAAAGTCGTGCGACCTTACAGTAGAAGAGGTCGCACGGCTTCCACACACCTTACGATAATCGTACGATCGTGGGATTTCCCGCGATTATCGTATGATTATCGTAAGGTGTGTGGGGACCTTAAGGTGTATGAGCACCTTTAGTGTGGGGAGTGTGTAGCGCCCTGTAGGCAGGAGTGCTATTAAATTTAGTTATTGTCAGATTTTATTCAGTCTGATGCTGATTTTTAGTCTATGCTCACCAGGTTTCCCCTAATCAGTCTATCATTATTTGCATCTGCCTGCTGCTGGGTGTACCCTGGCCACAGAACAGGGAAACCAAGGAGAGATTGGTATGAGTGTGTATGTCTCCTTAGCCAATCACTGGGAGGTTAATGGCCAGTGGTGCATGCTGGGAGAGGAGATAAATACGTAAGTGCTAATGGGTAAAGTGGATCTGGATAACCCTAGACATGGCGATTATTGTGCTACGGTAACCCATAGCAACCGACCCTGGGACCTAGGTTTTTTTCTCAAATGTGCTGGTGTGCTGTGAATTAATTGATGGAGGTTCATCACAGAGGAAAGACAAGGAGACCCATCATACTGTTTTATGCAACCTCTTAGGGGGTGCACTATACTGGAAAAAATAACCCCGTATTTCACTTGATTAAAAAATGATTAGACAAAATAATTATAAATAAAGCACCTGGATTACATGGCTTACACCAGTGAGTCCCGAAAGAACTAAGGTAATTTTATCTAATTTTTAGTTACTGCTTGGAAATTTTAGTGACATACTAAAGGCTTTAATGGCCCCAGTGGATTTGTAAAAGTAAATGTACTACCTATATGTAACTATGGGCCTCTCAATTTCTATATATTATAGTGGTTACATTATTCCATAGAGCAAGTATGCCAGAATTGTGTTTTTTGGACCTGCATGACGTCCCCTCACTCTTTCACTGTAGCACTCAGAGGTTTAAGAATTGAAATTCAATAAGACCTCAACTGTTCTCTACTAGATAAAGATTACACTTCCTTAAATGATTCCACAGCTAAATATGTTGTAATATTAATATGATGTGAAAGCTGAATTCCAGGCAGATGTAAAAGACACAAATTAGTGCAGATCTGTATTCATTATTAAATCACTTTTTTGAATGCAACTATTGTAAGTACCTGAACTTGACTTGATATCAGCCTCTCGCAATCCTTATACAGCAGCATTAAGACTGGGAAAGGGTGGTGTGTTGTCACAATAATTGCATAAAAATATGACAGTGCATAGCCACAGTTAATATTCATACAAATGTGGAATGAGAATCACATAGTAAATTTTCCTTAAAGGAGAACTATGGGGTTAAGTTTTTTTCCCATAGTTCTCCTTAGGGTAACGGGAGGACACAAACTAGCGTCCTCCCATCATCCTAGGCTCTGTATACAGCGAGCTGTAGCTCGCGGTATACTGAGACGCCGCAGCTGAAGCGGATCCCGACAATTGTGCCGGGATCTGCCCAGCTGCGTGACTGACAGCTGCCTCTGCCTATCTAGAGGCAGAGCCAGCTGTACCCGCCCCCTCCCCCGTCCGATCCGCCAGTCAGCGTTGGCGGATCGGAGGGGGGAATCCAGCCCCTCCCCTGTCACGGCAGAGAGCCGTGACAGGATCGAGAGGTGAGCGAACGCCGGTATATGTTCGCTCACCTCCCGATCTACTGAGCTGACCTGTGACAGTCTCATTGTCACAGGTCGGCTAGAACTATGAGGTGAGTGAAAATCACTCACCTCATAGTTCTCCTTTAAGCCATGTATTATAGCAGTTGTATAGCTGGCCATTATACTGCCATCTTGTGGCATTTTGGTTATTGCACCATGTTTTTCTCTGTTCCCTCCCATTTATAATGTATTTCCCCTTTCTTCAGGAGGCTTGTCATTTCTGGCATCAACATGGCTGACAGTAACATGGCCACATATTAATCTGCTTGCATGCTTGGAAACATTACCATCTCTAACCTTCAAATGCCGTCTATTCATTCATCTGCTATATCCTGTTGTCTGCTGTAACCTGCTGCATTCAATAAAACATTTTGTGCATGAAAAGGTATTTGGTGAGTTCAGCTATCTGATAAGGATTGTCCGCAGTGATTATACCTGCTGATGCAGGCCAGACATAGAGGTCTCAGCAAGGGATAAATCGCTAATACTACAATCGGAGTCTGAATAGTTGGGGTAGAACTGGCAGAATAGATATGTAAATGAGAAACATGGGAAAAGTAAGAGAGAGCAGAGTAAAAAAGATTAAAAGTAAGAGAGCAGAGAGATGACCTCATTGGTCTGCTGCTGCTCTTTCTCTGTGCAGTCAGAAGGCTGGGATGGAAAGTGTACACCATTTTATTCTCATCTGGAAGTAGTGTCATCCACCTGGCTGTGCTGTCTGGCAGGGCTGTGTAGGTGGTAGGACTGGATAATACAAATGCTTTGGCAGGTAGTAGAGCTCACTTTTTTCATTCTTTATTGACTGAGAAGTAAATTATTATCTACTAAAATTGATTATCTACTACTTGCCTCTTTGCTGTGCGTTTGTATTCCATTGTACAGCAGAGCAGCTAACGAACTTGATCCTTGCATCCAAGTCATCTTCCGGCACTCGTGCCCCGCTGTGACCCAGAGTACCTGTATCCATTATCAGGCCTTCTGGAACCAGAGTTGCAAGAGAGGCCGCCCTCGTCATCTCAAGCTCCATCAGGTACGTGACAGCCTTTTTTTAAAAAACAAATACAAAAAGCACATTTATAATTCATTGAGTAACAGTTACCTGTATTTATATAGTATAGTCTTTTTGCACATCCTTAGATACATAAATAAAGGTTATGGTTTTGTATTTATATAATAGTGTGTAGGAAAATATACATTTTTTATGTGTTATTGAGTCCAGTTTTTCAGCAGAATAGGAATAAAAGGGGACGCCATATGTGTGCATTAAGAAAAGGAGCTGGTGGGAACATTTTCCCCCCAACAGCAAGTTCTAAAATTTGTTTTTACTAAAATCATAAAAATGGGTGGAGCTTTACAAAAGGGTGTTATCATTCAGGTGTTGTAGGATAGCATGGTGTCTATGCATGGCCCTGTGCCAATGCCTAATAAAAATAATGGAAAGGAGGTAATAGTTTAAAAAGTTGTGAAAAAAAAAGCCTGTCTGTAAATAAAAGTACTAACAACAAATTTCTTTTTTTGATCAATCATAGCCTTGTGATGCCAAGAGGGAAGGTCTGTCCTTCATGTCATGGTATCCTATGGGTTTACCCTACATGGCGTTTTCCTCTTCAGAGTGCTGAGGGATGTATAGGATCATCCATAGTTATGTCCTTATGTTACGCAGACTGCAGATAATTTATCAATTGCATATTTATGAAACCCTAAATACATGTATAAATTGTAAAATATATTATGTCTAGTTTTGTTTCATGGTGTGCTGGATGGATGGAGGGATGGATGGGAGTCAGGCAGACTGACGAACTTCAGATGTCTTTTGATAAATGGGATATTGTTTACCTTCTTTGCTCCCTAAGGGGTCTATTCACTAAGCTGCCGTAGGCAGCCGAGTGAATGACCAACCTAAAGCGAAGTGAGCCGAACGTTGTTCGGCTATTCACTTCAGGCTGGTACGGCTGATTTCAGCCGTATATCGGCTGAAATCAGCCATACATCGGGTGGCTTCGCGTCGGCCGAACATGCTCAGCATGTTTGGCCGACCCGAAGTGCAGAAGGAGTTCAACTCAGCCGATCCAACATCTGGATCGGCTAAGCCGAACCTTCGACAGGCTACTCGCTGCTGTTCGGTCTATTCTTATAGATGCCGAACAGCAGTGAGTGAATAGCTGAATGCCGCTGAGCGGCATTCGGCACGGCTGTTCTGCTCGGTCTCTCAGAGGGACCGAGCAGAACAGAAAAATAGTTAAAAAAGTAAACATAAATAAATAAATAGAAAACGGTTGTGACGGCTCCGTGTCAGAATATAAAAAAAAAGAAAAAGCATTGTCTCTCTCCTGGGCGTCCGGGTGCGAGAGACTCACGGAGGGCCTGGGAGAGTTAGGCTGTCTGGAGATCAGTGTCCCTGGTTAGCTGGTAACCAGGGACGCTGATCTCTCTGCAAGCGCCCAGCTGTCAGAAGCAGGCTGTCGGCCAGGCAATGGCCGGCCGCTCAGCCAGCTTCGGCTTTCAGCGCGGCTCAGCCGAGGCATATGCCTTCGGCTCGACTGAGCCGCTCGGCCAAGTTCGGGAGCTGTACGGGCTATAGTGAATAGCCCGTACAGCAGCCCTTTGGTTCTACTGAACCGAAGGGGTCCTGGGGCCGAAGCTAGCCGAAGGATCGGCCGAAGCTACGGCTAGATCCTTCGGCTGCTTCGTGAATAGACCCCTAAGTTTTCATCTGTGTGTCCATTGGGAAAGCTTCTCCTAACTTCCTGTCTATCCTTCACAATTGGAACACAGACTCCAATAAATTTTAAACCCTCCCCCAGAAATCAAATTTTGGTTAGGACCCCACCTTATTTCTAATTATTTTAACCATTGGTTAATCCATACTTAATCCAGTAGGTGTACACTTTGTTCAGTAAATGGCATTTAGTGTGTCCAGTACCCCCAAAGTTATTGGAGCAAAGTGTATGTGTACAATAAGGAAGGATTAGAACCCCTCTCAGGTTTTTATTGCTGTTTCCTGACTGGGAGTTAACCTCTCTAGTGACGATTGTCTCAGAGACAAAAAATGAGGGGTAAATCTAAAATTATAGCATTCTTACCAGAACTATATCGGAAGATTTACTTCTTGTTCTGGTAACAAGTCTGTTAGAGGGGATTTCCCCTCACTTTGGAGGGATTTTCCTTCACTTCCTGCTGAATCCCTGGGGCAGCAATAGTCCACTGCCCACAGAGAAGGCTACTCCACCAGCACCTTCCAGGGAGATCTCGATATTTGCCCTCAGAAGCACATGCATATTTTTCCATGGCATCATCAACATGAGTGCCAGGTAGTGTAATGCCGCTTACATTACCATAGCCATGGCAACATAGAAAAAATAATAACAGCGCCAGATCTCCTTCTGTGTATGTGCAAGATTTGGTGCTGACATCATTGGTGAGCTGGCAGCAAACATCCAAAGAAGAAGCTAGTCACCAATGATGTTTCATTTTGTTAAATGGCAACACTAGATTACTGATGGAGGAGAAGAGGAGCATTAGCATGTGGCTACGGAGAAACATGGAGGCAAGAAACTATATTTATATGTGGCAGTTTCAAATAAGAGAGGGAATGTTTTACTTTTAAGCAAAGCAAATTGATTGCAATATCCTTCAAGCCCATATTTGCAATAGTAAATCTATTGTGATCATTCATACATAGTAACATTGTATTGCACTGAAACTGAGCATGCCATGATGCAGCAATCTCTATCCATATGGCTAACAAAGTTGTTTTTGTTTTATTTGTTGCCAGGCTGTTACTGTTATATAAGTTCTGTGCCTTCAAAAGCCATTCTCCCCCACGTCAAAAGTAACCCACCCTGCACTGACCACCATTCAACATTGCCGATAACTATCACAGATCAAAACAGTAAAACAAAAAACAAAAAAAACGCCGCGGCAAATGGATACTCACTATATAAAGCAAACAGTCACCATCTTCATACTCTGCAAGGATTCACATTAGTAAGAGATGACTAAATGTTTGGAATAGAATACAAAGACATACTGTGACTGATGTGTGCAGTGGGCAAACCTTATCTCTCTGACACAGGCAGCTTGCACAAATGGCAGGTATACCTATTGCAGACATAAGACCTACTTACCATTGCATAATATTAAAATATAACTCTCCAGCACAAAACTTGTATAAAAATAATTTAGCTGTCATATACAGCACAGATATTTCCACTTTGCTAAATATATAATGCATAGAGATAATCAACCATTGCCTAATGTATATCACTGTGTGTTATACCCTATTTAAATCCCCATATAGCAAAAAATATAGCAGATATACAGCATAAGCGCAAATATCAGGCAATTACTAGGCATGAGTTGTACAGATTGCCTGCTTACTGTAGCACACATTTAGCTACATACCACATAGAGAGAACCCCGCTGTACCCAGACCATGTACCAATGATCTCAATGTTTATATTGGATGTGAGTCTGATTGCCCTAAGCTAATGTATCAATACCAGGAAGTGGGGATAATTTCATAGGGAATGAACATGACAATGGTTAGGCCTTTCCTCTACAACCACATATTTTGGCTGGCACTAATTTGGTAAGTCATGATGGCACCTTTATTATTTTTCAGTATAGTCCACTACTTGTAATATTTAGCTAGCAGTGCACCATAAACCACACAAACCTCATTGATTGCTGTCTTAAAAGAGAAATGTGAGGAGCGGAAAACATATTCTCCCTGATGTTAAGAGCCAGAATGTGACACTGCAGATGTTCCATTCCAGCTCTAAGACCGAGAACTGACTGATCAGTGGTCTAGGGTTGCCACCCGTACAACCCGGGTTTGGAATCATGTGCCCGGGTCTGTGGCCACCTCCCGCCCGGGCACATGATTCAAATATTACAATGTGGGTGTTGTCACAGCGCTAAAGGTAAAAAAAAAATAATATATTATAAATATATGAATACAATTATATGAATAAAAACCAGGGAATTATGTGCTAATATGTAACCATGAACCTCCTATAAACTATATTCCCCCGTAGAGTCCCAGGGTGAATTGATCAATGTGACAGGGTATGCAAACCACAAAGTGAAAAAAAATAAAAGTGAAAAAAATACAGATATAAACGTGTAACATTGGCTAAAACATGTAAACCAAACATTAAAATATATTAGAATATCTTAAACACTAAAATTGTTAAAATATCTCATAGGTGCGTGATATCGTGCAAATAGCAAAAATGAAAAACAGTGAAACAAGAATCAGAGAAATGAAAAAATCAGTGGATCAAATACGTCAATCAAAAAATGTGTTGGTGTTGGTATTGAGTAATACACATCTTTCAAAAAAATCAATCAATCAGTCCGTGACTTTCCACAAGCGCAGATCTTTGTTGCAATCTCAAATATTACAATGCCGCATACCTGCATTTCTTTGCGGCGGATGGCGGGTGGCGGACGCCGGGTGGCGCTGTCTCCTGTTCCTCGACTCTCCCTCTCTCCTCTGTTTCCTCCGTGGCTATAGTGGGAGGAAGTGACATCAGGGAGAGAGGGAGCCGTGAGAGACGAATCTTCCTCCGGCAGCCAGCCAGCAGGGGTGGAGAGCAGCGCTTTCATCTGGCAGACGAGTTTGGGGCCGCCCTTCTCATCCCCTCAACGACCTGCCATGTCACCTTTGAAGAAAAGCAGGTGTTTATTAAATTTTTATCAAATGCAATATCAATTGGAAAGGGGGGGATCAGTATTGCACATTAAACATGCCCCCCAAAAAAATGTTTTGTGGGGGCATCTTTTATGTGCAATAGTACACATCAAGGATACAGGCAGGGGAACAAAACCTGACACAATTTCTTTATAGGTGACACAATAGGAAATGAAGATTGGGGACACAGATGTTATGTGATATATTTTAATACACAGAAAACAAATAAAACGTATGTTTGGTGTTCTACTTAAGGGCTTGTTTCCACCTGCCCGCACATCTACCGCAATGTCCCGTGCCCGGAACGCAAGGGATCGCCTATATAAAGTCTCCCTGCGCTCTGGGGCGGGACGGGGGCGTGGCAGTGCCATTCAAGTCAATGGCCCTGCAGACCAGCCCACAGTACGATCAGCCGCACAGTTACGTGCGGTAATAAAATGCCCTGCGTTCCAATGCGGTGGGATCCCAAAAAATCGTTCATGCATGATTTTTTGCGATCCCACTACACTGGAACGCAGTGGATTTTATTACAGCACGTTCCTTTGCAGCCGATGTCCCAGGAATGGGACATTGCGGTAGACGTGCGGCTGGTGGAAACAGCTAATAAATGCAACTTTTTTTTTCACGTAATAAGTTTTTATTGAGAAGCATTTTTCAATAATTACATTTAACAAAATGGAGGAAAAAATAATAAGAACAAAAGTACAATCAAAATAAACAGATGACCAGTCGTAAACATGTGAAAGGTTACTATTGAATGGCAATGCATAGACATGCGAGTCATACTGGAGGGAGCACATACTGGAGGGAGCATACATCCCCCCTTGACCCGAATGCAGATACTAACCAACACGAGTACGAGATGAGTCTTGTCATCAGAGGAAAAAAAAAATTCGTATAGTAATTGGGGGAGGGGAAAAAGGATATGAATGGGAGAGGGTGGGGGAAAAGTAAGAAGAGGGGTGGGTAAAGAGCTTCCGTTGGATAAGGTCCCATATTGGTGGAATTGATAAAGCTTGATGAGATCTTGTGTCTGTGCCTCGATGGAGGCCCAAGCATCAGATATGAATTGAGTAAGGCGATTAGAGTGATTAGAGTATCCTATCTTGCTTGGGCGGCTTAGCCGATGTTTGTTTGGATCCTGGAGGTTTTTTCTTTGTGTTGCCACCCATCTGGACTTGAAAGGGTGGTAGAGAAGGGCAATTAGGGTAGATGCCTGGTCCGTGAAGCAGGAGCTAATAGAATGTGCTGCCGATCGCCGCCATGAGCAAGCTCCGCCCCCAAATGCAACTTAGTAAAATTAAAAAATTGCGGGCGGGGGATTTTTTGCCGCAGAGGCATGCAAAGTCTCCAGGGTTGCCACCCATCCGGGATTCACCTGGACAGTCCAGTGTTCTACCAACATTTGTTATTACGTTAGAATGTGTGACCCGTCACGTGGTCACACATTTTAACGTAATCCCGCCCAGTTTTTCGGTGGTGGAATGTGTGACCACCCATTAGGTCAAGCATTACAACGCTTTGTGAGCTCTTCCAGGGCAGATCGGCATCAGAGATGGTATGTGCAGGAGAACCAATCTGCCCCGGGACAGCTCACTTCTGTCCGACTTTGTAAAATGTGAGACCTATTGCCGGTTACAGATTTCATCGCCAAAAAAACTGGGTGGGATTACGTTAAAATGTGTGACCACGTGACCGCTCACACATTCCAACCTAGTCACAAACTTTGATAGAACAACGGGTTTTGGAATCCTGTGCTCGTGTGTGAGCCCGAATCACACCCGAGCACATTATTCACACCGGACTTGTGGCTCCCTGCTGGTGCCGCCACTGTCACTTGTCGAGTCCCTCCCTCTGTTTTTCTCCTCCGCGGCAGGGACTAGGTGGGAGGAAGTGACATCAGGGAGGTCCTCCAAAATCACCATCTCCACCATGCGCTGTCATCTGGGACCAAATAGCCGGCACCACCCCAGTCTCACGCCCCAGTCTCCACTACTAACAGGTAACCGTGTATATATATATATTATATTATACTGTATTAAATATCAATTGAAAAGGGGGGGGGGCTAGTATAGACCATAAAACGTGCCCCCATAAAAAATGCCACAAGTAACCTGTGACATCTTTTGTGGGAGCATTTTTTATGTGCAATAGTACATATCTGAACTCCAAAACAGATGGCACCAAGATCCCATGTTACTGCAAATCTATTTTAATTGCTAGTTGTCATTCAAACAACAAGCGCTTTCTGGGCTGGGCAGGGTCCCCTTCATCAGGCTCAGAAATAGCATTACATAAAAGGGCCACAACTTTTATATGGGCATAATAGAATGTCATTTCTGAGCCTGATGAAGGGGACCCGGCGCGGCCCAGAAAGTGCTTGTCTTAGGAATGACAACTACCAATCAAATGGATTTTGCAGTAACATGGGATCTTGGTGCCGGTGTGCTGGAGACATCTGTATTGTTGTTCTGTTTTGGCATATCTGGTAAGAACTGTGGCAAGGTATATGGGTACTGCTTTGTACACTTATCTACAGAATGCATATCTGGGGACCTGTGGCATACTGGTAAGTTGTGATTAACTCAAATGTCGTTTATTTGCAAAATACATGCATAGTGTATACTTTACAAACAAAATGCCGTGAAGCGCTATAGTGTTCGGGTTTGGCCTGAAGAAAAGGTGGCAACCCTACAGTGGTCACATGATTGGTCAGCTATAAGCCTCTGTTCCCAAAGGAGTGAGACACAGTCAGAGGTAGAGCCAGCTGTCAAAAAGGCAGTTGGAATTCTTCCTGACTGTGTCATGGTTGTGCCTTGTCAGCTGATAACGGGCATCAACCTCATTTACTAATAGAAAATATACTCCTGTGACCCACAAAAGAGAATGTTGGCAGGACTCAAGTGCACACACTCTTTGAATATATCACCTACATTTTGGTCAGATATTGTAGTTTTCATGGAGCAAATTAAGATTTTTCTGTGGTAGCTTAATTTGTTGGAAGCAGCATTATTGAATGGTGAAATTACAGTTCCTTGAGCTTAACCATGTAGTCAGAGAAAATCAGGCCCCTATAACAAAGTAAAACCTAAACAGGTAGGGGCACAGCAGTGGATTTTCTGGTTGATTACGGTGATAGCAGATGTCCCGTAGGCAGGACCTTTGCTTTTAAGTAGGAGTGATAGTTTTTAAAATGTTTATTTAAAAAAAAATATATGTGCATTACCCACCTGCTACTTTTACAGGGCAGAATGTGGGAGAAAATATCACCAATAGGACATATTGTAGGTGGAAAAAAAAACAACTCAGATTTAAACTATTGACTACTTTATCCAAAAATAAGAAAAAGTTTTGTCTATAACGAGTCTGATCATTGCATAACACGACATACTAGCTTTAGCTTGTGTGCAAAGTGTGCAAAGTGAGTAAATTGCATACTAGGAGTTTGCAAAGAGTTAACGACCTGTCAAAACCACTTTAACAGCTCAATGATTTTTGTCTGTATAAGACTAACAACCATAATCACATATAAACACTTTATGTGATTAATAATTCACACGAAGTGTATCAGCATGATTCCAATAACCCTCATGAAAATAAAAATTGTACCATCTAAAATTACTTAGATGGCATCCACAGATACATCAAATTATATATGATAATCAATATATAAATTACAAAACTAGCATGATTTCACCATACAGAGATATATTTATGGAATCACTATTAAAAAAATAATTCTTAGAAGCAATAAACAAAAATAAAATATATTCTTGTAAAATTTAACCTAAACTAGGCACTGGGTTAATCCAAAAAAAGAGTGTAAAGAGCTTAAACAAAAATGCCATCAGGGACTGGGAGTACCAGGAGTAGCCAAGTAAGGAAGACAACTGGAACTGAGCAGTTATCTCGGCTACATACTGCTCGATCAGAGGCCAAGTTTGGCAGCTCAGCATGTTCCTGATGCCATTTTGGTTAGGCGCTTTAGCTTCTTTCCTGTTTACTTTGAGTTTTAATTCAGTAACAATCTTTAATTTCTTATTTCTGATTCTATATAACAATTCTTTATATATATCGGAATCATGGTTAATGGGTCATTCACATCTACGATGCCCACAAGTAGAGCAGATTATGAGTCATGGTAGGCAGAAACATTATTGCAGGTAACTGCCATTTTCACAAAAAAGTCACCATTATTCCACAGTGGTGTAGTGGTTAGCACTTCTGCCTTGTAGCACTGAGGGTCCCCATTTCAAGTCCCGGGCAGGATACTATCTGCAAGGAGTTTGCGTGTTCTCCCTGTGCTTGTGTTGGTTTCCTCCCACACTCCAAAGACATTCTGGAAGGTTAACTGGCTCCTGTCTAAAATACATGTGAGCATACAACTATGTAAAGCGTTGTATAAAATATCAGTGCTATATAAATACATGTAATAAATAAATAATTGGCAAGGAGTTTATTCTAAGGTTAACAGATTTTCTAAATTGAATCTGGGGACACCCTGCTGACCATGCCCACAAACACCCCCTCCATTTGCAACCACACCCACAAAATCAACCCCCCTCTTTTAGCATGCCCTAAAACAACTGCCCATAGACTTTTAGAACAAGAGGCAGATATTTAAGATATAAAGACAAAATGACCTAGGGAAAGAAATAATGTGGCATGTGTAGTGTGCCACAGTAAATTGTGGGTGTGGCCAATTTGCTATAACAGTGGGAGTGGCTGAAAGGGTATGGTTAACTAAAGCCCTTAGCTAACTTTGATATGGGTCAAAAGTGCCTAAAGTGCAAGGGCCAGGAGTGCATAACACACAGAGTGCAGGGTTTAGGGGAGAGTGTTATATACTTCTGACCCTACACTCCATGTGTTACACACAGAGTGCACAAGTCAGGAGTGTGTAGTGTACAGCAGGGACGTGCGGTCAGGGAAGGCAGGGGAGGCAGAGCCTCACCTAGTATTATGAAGAAAAAATGTGTCAGCTTCAAGTCTGAAGCTGACAGCTTTTTCTCCATTCAGAGCGGCTTGTTACAGGTTACATGGAAGGAAAAGTCTCCTCGCTGTGTAACCTGTCCTGGACGGAGTGCTGCCTGTTAATTACAGGCAGTGCTTCATTAAGCTTTTGACAGGCAGTTAGGTTACACAGCCTCTACTCTATGTTAGAGGCGTGAGCTCTGTAGATAGTTTGGAACAATGGCAAAGTGCCATTGGTCCAAGCTGTCCAATCAAAATAAAAGAAGAAAAAAAACAGTGAGGATATCAATCTCGATGCTTCACCAGTGACGAGCAAGTGTGGGACATGTCTACCTTCTTCCTCCTCCCCCATAGCTTGGTTACCGAGCTGGGGCATGGTGGGGTGGGGGTAGGGCTTCGGCAGGATGGAGGTGGAACTTTGGTGGGCTGGGGGGCGTGGCCGAGGAATGCACAGAAGGCACGGCACGCCACAGGTTCAGAGTACAAGGGTTAGACATGTGTAACATATAAAGTACAGGGGTCAGGAATGTGGAATCCATGGATTATAGGGGTCAGGAGTGTGCAACTCATGGAGTGCAGGGGTTGGGAGTACATTACACAAAGAGTGCAGTGGTCAGGAGTGTGTAACACACACAGTGCAGGAATCAGGAGTGTTTAACATGAAAATTAAGGGTCAGGAGTGTATGCATTTGTGCATTAACTGTTTATTTTATATCAGTCTGGCATGAGACTAGGGGTGAAACACTGGTAGCCATTCAGGTGTGATGTATACAAGTGTGCTGACAAAAAACATGATTGAAAAATAAAAGAGCAGCAGCAGACTGATGAGGCTATCCATTTGCTCTTTCTGCTCTATTCTTCTATCAGTAATGTTGGTGGGGAGATGACACCACTATATTTCCTAAATGAAACTGAGAAAGTAACATCATCAACCAGACTGTGCTGTGCGACAGGGCTGCGCAAATCTGGTATATGTCTTTATCTGTGTATTTAACTGCTTGCCTTGTGTTCAGCTTTTAGAGGGTTTTATTATTTCATGGCCCAAAAGAAAGACCAAAGCAATGTAAAAGCAAAAAAAAAGGTTTGCTGAATATATTTGACTGATTTCAGATACTGGGTGCCAGATGGGGAATTACTACCATGTCAAGAGTTACACAGTATCGAGTTCTATAGTTTCCATCTTTCCAAGGAAAATATTTTAAGGGAATGGTTGTTAAAATGAAATTAGATAAATGTGATTGTACATTTATTCTTCCAGATTCACATTTGGCGAATACATGGTTAAATTTTTCTGCAATTATATAAGCAGAACAGATATTTCTTTCCATATTGGGTATGACATTCACACATCTTTTCTAGGAAAATCCAGAGGAATACATTGCTTATTCCATAGCCTGCATGCTCATACTTGTTTCACAGCATGAATTGTATATGATTACATATGAATTATCGAAAGCCTTTTTTGGACCCTTCTATAATTGGAGGTTTTATCCATAACTCAGAGGGGTCTATTCACAAAGCAGCCGAAGGATCTAGCCGTAGCCTCGGCTGATCCTTCGGCTAGCTTCGGCCCCAGGACCCCTTCGGCTCAGTAGAACCGAATGGCTGCTGTACGGGATATTCACTATAGCCCGTACAGCTCCCGAAGTCGGCCGAGCGGCTCAGTCGAGCCGAAGGCATATGCTTCGGCTCGACTGAGCCGAGGTGAAAACCCCTCTGAGAGACCGAGCAGAACAGCCGAGCCGAATGCCGCTCAGCGGCATTCGGCTATTCACTCACTGCTGTTCGGCATTTATAAGTATAGACCGAACAGCAGCGAGTAGCCTGCCAGAGGTTCGGCTTAGCCGATCCAGATGTTGGATCGGCTGAGTTGACCTCCTTCTGCACTTCGGGTCGGCCAAACATGCTGAGCATGTTCGGCCGACCCGAAGCCACCCGATGTACGGCCCGATGTAACAGCGTTCGGCTCACTTCGCTTCAGGTAGGTCGTTCACTTGGCTGCCTACGGCAGCTTAGTGAACAGACCCAACAGACTTTTTAAGGTGCTTCATGCATTTTACTGTTAGTTACTTGAATTTTGTCATGTGGACAGTTACTTGAATTTTGTCATGTGGACAGTGGCGACAGAGTAGTTCAAGCAACTATACCACTCACAATCTTGCTATAAGGTATAAACTGAAAGCGGTAGCCTCCAAGCCCTGATGCTATGCTCTAGTACCAGGTCATTCTGATAGGAAAACTCTAACAATTTCTGGTAGTGTTGAGGCTAGCCTCCCCTCCCACAAATTTCTATTGGTCCTGCAATATGATGGGCTGCCTTACTGAGGTAAGATAGAATGTGTGTGTGTGTGCGTGTTTGGGGGGGGGGCGCCAAGTACGTGCAAGAGCTTTTACAGTCAGAACAGTGTGGCATTAAGGAATAATGGCAAGGCTTATAGACTGATGCAGGTTTAATGCCCACACTTATTTTCCAAAGCAAAATGAATACATGTGTGTTTACTGTTGCACTTGCCAAAGGATTTGCATTCCTGTTCAGTCAATCTTGTGATTTACACCCATTTTCCACACTGATGCAAGCAGCTCCGCAATGTTCTTTGAACTGTATTTTTACTACATACTATTTGGTTAATCAGAGTAGCCAGTTCAATTATAAATGTAACTAAAACAAGATGCAATTCTGTATCGTCAGCTATACAAGTAACAATATCAGGTCACATTTCCACCATATATAATATTGTAACCAGCCTTCAGAAAATTGTCTTATATTGACAGATGGGAGCAGGACCTGGGGGAAGAAATGGAATTTGGGGAATTGCATGGATTTGCATCTAGAGCATCCAAATCATACATTAATACAGTACAGTGAGGTACTATTAGGGTGGTATATAGTCATGTAACATATAGCCGCCTTTGTCCCTGATGCCTCACCTAACTGCTTCCACAGGAATGGAGAAGAAGGGACAGCATACCACATATTATACATACTAAAAATAATATATTTACCAAATATAATATAGACCAAAACTGGCCATATACTGGGAGGAGCAAACCATATGGAAATGAAGAATCATAGCCTTGATTTATTTTCTTATGCACATATCTCTATCACATCACCTTATATGGCTGGGTGTGCAATTTCCCCATTATTGCCTATGGGACAGTTCAGTGTTAGTTTATCTCCAGTATCAGCAGGAAATATGAATGCATATTGAGAACAGCCTTTCACTTATCTTGGAATACACGCAGTAAGATTGTAGATCTAACTGAAAATGGCTGAAAACTTCTAACTCTGCATATTGATTTTTCAACTTGTTTGCTCATATAAGATACAGGTATTCAGAAGATGCCTTTCTTCAGACCTTCATTTGATATATCTGCATAATCAAAATTCTACCTTCAGCATTACATTGTTACAGTTTTCTGAACTCACCTCGTCTACTCACATGAAAATATAAAAACCACAAATTGTTATCTTTGCAACACATTAAAAAGAAACAAACCCCGAAAAAAATTTGTCATATTATTTATTAAATAGTTATTTAAAAAAATGTTTATACAAATTACATAACACAGTTTACATTGTATTTCTAATTCTTTACATAAAGAATCACAGTAAAGCTCTTAACTCCATTCATTCTGGCTCAGCCAGCAAATGGAATGATGTCATTTAACCCTTCCAAAGGAGCATGCAATGCCAAGCCATTCCAAGACCCCCTGAAAAGACTGGAGTGCAGCTGGAGACAAAATACTCAATGCAAATTTCACATTAAAGCAAAAGTATTTACACAGATAAGGAAATATAAATAGACTGGGTGTAAGGGAGTATGTTTTTATAGATAAATAATTTACATTTTAAAAACAGCACAAAACATGATTGATTAAACTGATTAAAAAAGATGAAAAAAAATTTCTGGTCAATTTTAGTTGGCTAATATGTTTGATAAGCTCCTTCAGCTTTAATGGAGGACTTACCTCTATGGTATAAAGTCATTGGTAAAAGTCACTGAATCATTTTTACAATTGCTTAAAATATGAAATTTGCTGAGTATATTACACTGCTGTGCTAACATTGAACATAAACAAAATAATTACTTTATGGATACAAGACAGATCCTTCAATTTCCTAAACATTCATTATCGCCTGTACAGAATTATAGCTACAATATTGTAAGGTCTTAGGTCATGATAGAATACATAAACATCTGTTAGTCAGTTTTACCCTCTTGCTGGTTACATTTTGGCGTATTGTGGATTTTTATATTGAATTCACTGTTTATTTGGTGTATAGTTTAAAGTAGATAAAAGACCAGATAAAAGGACTATAGAAGGTGTGGCTGCAATAAGTTTCTTTTTATGCTTGCACCATGGAAACCTGGGAGTGGGTGTCTCTGCCCACCTTTGGGTGTCCCAGCACTTCTTACTGCATTCTCTTAATTCATAATATAAATTAAATTGAACACAGACATAACAGAACCCCTTATAATGGCTACTTGAGGTGTTTAGAAACAGAAACCCAAAGACAGAAATCTCACCAATAAAGCCCCAAAAATATATCAGAAATTATCAAGTGGTTTAACTCTCACACGTCTACTAAAAACTGGAAAATGCGTTTTGGTGGACTGACTCATCAATAGCCCAATTATTTTCATAACTTAATATTTCGGAATACCTATCCAAAATGTATCTACTCTTTACTAAAATGGCTCCTTTACTTCTATAAAAATTAGCCCCTAATCACCAGTGCAGTTATTTTGCTTGTGCTGGGCATTCTATGCTAATCACCATACACATTCAAGTTATATGTTCCAAAAAAGTGACTACTTTGTCAGATCATTATTGTTTTGGACACTCTGTCCTTACCCAAATAGAAATCCCTCATGCTGAGAACAGCATCCAGTTGTGAAAATGTATCAAACAATGCATTAATCAGATTGTTCCCTACAAACTGACACACTGGACTTCAAGTACAATATTAAAAGTTGAAGTGAACACATTACAAATGTATTCACAAATGCTAATTAAATACTAAAAACTATTTGGCTAAGGATGGTGTTCAGATTACTAAAGATTGATTGTATTGTGAGTTATATGGTATTGTCAGTATTCGTCTTAAACACCTCTAATAAAATGAATTGCGATTTGAGATCCTGGGAAAAAAACTGTTAAAGAATACTGGAGCTTGTTGGAGAAACGTCCTTATGGCCTTTAGGAAATCTCCAGGAATTATTGGAAAGCATCATGGGAGTTACAAATAATATGTTAGTTACACTTACTTGCAATGCAGGCTATTCTGAGATACTACACCGAAAAAATCCCATTATGGATGCAGTCCTTCCCTTTGCTGGCCACTTCCAGTCCCTTTATTTGAAGTATTAAGCACATGAGAAGCCTTAAGGGACATTCATTTTATTTCAGTTAAAGCACAGGGGCTGGAATTGACCAATTTAGGGCACTGCTGCACTAGCAGTGGGGGGTTTTAAAGCATGGTATCTCAGAAAAGATAACATGGAGGTAAGTGTAATTAAAACACTTACCTCTTACAATCCTTTCAGAAAATAAGTCCTGACGTTAAGGAAAACTGTTCTTTTTTTCAATTACAGACAGTCTATACTTTTAGTGCAGCAACAGTTAATGAAAGGGAATGTCTGATTGGTAGGGGGTAACATGAACATTTCTTCTATCTGCATTTGATAAATAAGACCTACTATGACTACAGACAACCTATCTTTTTCTTATACAGTACGGGATATAAACCTGCCTTTTGAAGGCTAGATTAAGGACTCGAGCAAGCCATAGATATTGGTGTGTGATCAGAAGGTATAATGTCGATTTTCTACTACATTAATGGCAATGACATGGGCAGTGCCTGTGTGTGTGTAAATCTTTTCTGTTTATAGAGGCACTCAGCTGGCTTCCAATAGAACATTTGCAAAACAGCATTTCCTTACTGTCCATACTAGTGTGTACTAGATTGCCAACCAACTTCAAGTAATAAATTATTTGGCAAATGTAGAGTCATCATGGCAAACGAGAAACAATTAAATTAAACTAGTAATTTCTTTTAGTTGGTAATCTGCATTAGAAATATGAAGCAAATATGTTTTTTCTAGGCAACAAGAACAATTTTATATATAAAACCCAGTTTGCCTCATTTTATATCTTCGTGTAGTTCGTGTTCTCACCTCAGGGTGTATGAAGGGAATAGCTAGAAACAATTCTGCAATCCAGTGTGCTTGACCACCAGCTGGATGGATATGCCTTTGCTTTGGAAACAGGAACTTCCCATTCAATATACCAGTTCTACAAACAAAGTCACAACCAAGTGGATCAAGAAGCATTTGAAGTCCATTGAAAGCATGGCAACAAAGAAAATGTTCATTCTTTTGAACATTCATGCTGTGTATCCAAGGCACTTAAGCAGGAAACAGGACTACACTTGAAATTAAAGTTTATGTAATTAGCTGCTCCTGAAAACGTAAACAACTCCTGTTTTCCTTAACAAAAACACAGTGACAACAGCAACAACAAAAACTACTTATAGGCATAAGACACTCGTTTCTGCCATTTTGCCAGAACAGTCGCATATCGCTGAATAGACTGGGCACTACAATCAGTAAACAGAAATGTACAGCAAAACATCAAATTTAGAATAACTTTACACTGAAACGTATAGGCACCTAAATAATTTCCTAATAATGAAAGGTATTGCCCCTTTTTAAAAGCTCCTAAGTGCTTGCGAGGGGTGTTTTGCTGAGTCACTACACAACTAAACACTGACAGACCTACACATTGGTTTCTGCTTTTTTTTTATTCATTTCAAAATTGCCTGTTGTGTAGTTCAGTATAGATAACATATATAACATTTCCTATGCCAGGGTTGAATGGCATTACCCCATCACATGATTGAATCTGATAGCAGTTATCAACACCCAGAAGATGCATGCAAAGGCATTTGAAATGAAATGCATCTTGTCTAATATAGTACTGGTGTCCCTTTACCACTGCATATATCCGCAAATAATAAGCACATAATAAAGCTTATTATTGCTGTGCTCAGTTGCCAGTATGCTGTTTTCAGAGTGTGTGGCTAAGGTGTAAAGCAAAATGGTTTCCTTTACATATGCAAGTCACCCCCACATTTTTCACAACACGTATAATCTCAGCATAACCCCCCTTCACCTGTATCTCTATAAGAACACTTATGTTTTCTCATTCAGCTCTTCAGTCAATGATGCATAGCCTTAGTAAGCTGTTTAGATGTTTGAATTTATAAGGTACAGTCAATCAAACCAGAGGCTCTTGTGATTAAGAATCTTATCATATTCCCTATGTAGTTTACTTGAAAGGATACTGAGCAGATCTTTATTGAAAACATATCCATCAACTACACACAGTGGAAGGATGCATTATGTAGGCAGTACAAAAATGTATAGTAATTCACTAGGAACCTGTGGAACCGATCCAGGAGCTACAAGACTTCGACTCCTAGTATGTTGACTGGAAAGTTTTTCATTAATATCCATTTAGCTTGCATATGACAGCTTTTACTGTTTCTAGGTGACACATATACATTACAAGTTTGAATGGAACCATGTCACATTCATAGGAAATGCAGTGTAGGGGTCAAACACAGTTTTCATAAGCATCACCAGAAAACAATACATGAAATGTAACTACTCCTCACCTTTCCAAACATACAATACATAAAAGGTACAATCAAAGCCAGCTCTGAATATAAAACCCTTTAAAAATATGTCCATTGTTCTAGGCATTTGAAAATGTAAGCGACCAGGAGACAAAGCAATCGCTTTCCATTAGAGACCTGGTTGTAGAAAATGGCTCTTGATCATGACTTATTTTAAGGCTCTTCTGCTCATTTTCAGATGCTGTTGTGCACCTCCTCACTTGGGGCAGGATCAGTACATTTCATCCTACCTAAAAGTGCAGTTGTTCCCAAATATCCAAGTGGTGAAATTAACAGCGCTGAAATCAGAGCTGATTCTTGTCACTCCTCAATGGAGCAATACCTTCTGCTGGGATATTTAAACCCATTAAAAAAAAATCATACATCATGAAAGTATAACTGGGAGGCATTTGAGTTTTGGGAGGCATCAATGGAAAGGCTATTTTATCCTTTCCTTTCAAGCAGTTTCCTTCAAACATTTTTTCTTCTCTAATTTGTGGTAAGAAATGTTCTGTTTCATTTCGGTGTCTTTAAGAAAAAAGCAGCTCAATTAGCTAATTAAATTACCAGCACATTTGATGGCGAGAGAAGATTTTCCAAATGGTAATGTCACCAAATGTTCAGTATTAAAACAAACAAGTCCATCATGCTTCAGAACAACACTTTTGTGGATTCATTTTCACTTTGTGCTTTATTCCATCATAGAGCTCAAAGTTATAGTTCTCCAAGGTAGTTGAGCTACGAGAAGAGATGCCTGTGTAAGAGCAAGTGCAGTACAGCAGAAGACCAGCACAGATAGCTCCAAGCAAAACTCCAAGGGAACTCATAGCAATGATGGTAACTAGAATTGGATCCAAAGTATAAAGCCAACTTTCTTCTTTGTCAGTCCTTGGAGTTACCACATTACTGGTGGGGAGAGCTGTGTACGACTCATAATCACCTAAAAGAAAATGTTTTAAAATAGTTACAAATACTAGTACATGTCAAATTTATATAACTGACAATAGAAAAACTCAAAATGTATTTCTGCTGTAGCAAAGGTGCCAATAAACATGTTAACTATTAGCAATTAAAAATTGATTCATAGTTAAAAAGAAGGAGCAAGAAGCAAAATACTGCTAAACTGATAAAATCTCATTAAAGTTCTTCATCTCATTAATCACAATGCAATTCACCTAAAATTTGCCAAAGAGAACATATACATTTTATGCAAACTTTACTTCACTGAAATGTTTGATAAAATACATTGGTACATTGGAGTCAATGGGAGATCAAGCTTTGGAGAAATGCTAAATGAGTTTAGCCAAATGTCTCTGATCATCCCGAATGAATGAACTTGTGGGTTTGCTCGACTTTCCGATTTGGACACAATCCTCTCAGATATTGTTTTAGAGGCATTGAAAATCCTTATCCACAATAACCATATTTATGCATGAATGCAGTTATGCAATTTATCTCTTATCATGTTTACAGGTAAACTAAAAAAACAGAATGTACTTAGCTTAGTAGAGTTAGCTAGTAGTAGTTATTAACATTCAACTGGACTTGTTCTATAATGCTAAAGATGTTGTGAAGATCATCCAAGCCATTTCTTCAGTTCTAATGAGTGTTGTGAGCATACCCCAGTATGTATAGGTCCTCGGTCATCTTAGAGTATATTTAAAGTCAATTTTTTTTGTTTTAGACAGAACAGAAAAGTGTTCGAACCCCTGTCAGGTATTTTAATGTTCTCTGAATCCCAGTAAATGAGTGTCCCAGAAAATGAGATTCATCCTCTATATTTGTTGACTGTTGTCAACAGGACTGAAGATGATGGAAAATCCAAAATTTTTAGTTGCCTCCAGAAATTGAATAGAATAGACACTTCCCAACAGTGACACATGTTCCTCTGACAACTGTCTAAGAGGGGACTTACATAATTTATGGAAATCACCTTTTCTCTTGTTATGTTTACAGAAAGTATAGGAACATCTCTTAAATTCGACATAGAAGACAAAATAACTGACTGATTTTTAACCATTCCCTATTGTGCTTAAAGTTACACTAAACTCAGGAGTTATATCTTAAAAACATATTCAAGTACCCTAACTTATTAATAAAATGTATCACTCTGTAGATTCTCAAATCATCTCTGAATTGGTGCCGACACTGTCCTTCCTTCTGGAGGGTGGCTACTTTTGTTCCTCATGGTCCCTGCGTGTGTTAATGTAATGGACTACAATCTCAATACAAATTAGAAAACTAAACATGAGACTATAGGCCATCTTGGGAGTGAGCTTGGAGGGTTGGTTACTTTACAACACACACACAGGGACCATGGGACCATGACATCTTCATCATTACAGAACATGTCGTTGAACGTTACTAACTACTAGGTATATCATTACCTGAAGAAATGAGAACCTTCATAGACATACACAACTGCATGGGTATGTATGATCTAATCTTTAAAAAATTGGATGCCATAAATCATGTTTGAATGGATGCATTCAAGCATTATCTATGGCAGTTTAGACTTTAGAAATAGTAAAACAAAGTCTTACCAATTTTTCCTCCATAGCGACGCCCTTGATTATCCAACTCATTTAATACCACAGGTACATCCACTAAAAGAAACAAAACAAAAATAGTTTTAGTTATGTTTTAAGCTTTGCGCTAACATTATCAGTTCAAAAACAATAGTCGTATAGAGTTGCAGAATGTTTCATGCTGGCCAGTGTGTATACATTTGTATATTTCCATTATTTGGTCAGGCACAGCCAACAGCTCAACTGTTGAAAACACAAATGCACCAAGCCCAGAAACTCAGGGCACTTTGTAGTCCCACTGCAGCTCCGAAGGCATAAATGGTCTGTCTCTATTTCAGAAAACAAATATGGGTTTAGCTACTCCCTGCTTTATGTAAAACAATTTTTAGTAATGTCATGCCTTTTTTGAATCTTGAGGAATGAAAGCTTAGCATAATATAGGCAAACCTATTGAAAAATATTCTAGGGAAAGAGGATCAAATAATATGCATGTGTAAAGTTCAGGCTAGTCACAATTATTTGCATACTAAGGGTATCTGTGAATTAGTATACCATACATCTTAAAAATTGAAAATATAAAACTGGAACATACATAAGCCCCGTGACTAATATGCTGCTCAGATCTCAGACCCTGATTACAACTGTATCGTTAAAAAAAAAACTGTCCTCCATTAAATACACACTCCGCTCCCTAGAGTTAGAGGAGTTGATTTATTAAAGGCAAACAAGCTGTTCACTTTGCAAGGGAATTCTCGCTTTGCAGGGGATTTTCCCTTAGCTTAGTGAATTAGGTGAAGCTCTGCTGACTTCATCTTCCAGTCAAAAAAATTTTGTTTTTTTTCTTGCACATCATTGGGTATTCTTTGTAAAGTGAATTTTTACCATATTCACTAAGCAAAATGAAAATTCCCTTGTAAAGTGAGCAGCCTATTTGCCTTTAGTAAATCAGCCCCAGAGAGTTAGTAATAAATATAGTTATGGGATCCTTTTACATAGGGACTAGCCATTTACGCTAAGTATTAGTGAGAAAGTGTATATTCTTTCTAATTTTCTTGACATTTTCCTATAAGTCAGATAAGTCTTGTATATTTTGACCTGTAGAGATTAACACTTCTAAACAGACACATCACCTGTTCACACAGATCCATGATGTGGCTGGTTTAGGTATCTGGTCTTTTACAGTCCTTGGACCACCCAAGGGTTATCTTTAAAGACATCTATATACAACTAGAGCAACACAGTGCTTTCTGTGGCTTATCTAACCTGCAAAAAGTGTTTATGCTGGATATCATCTACATTGTTTGATTGAGTTCCATTTGTGTTTATTGAGGTCATTCTTTGATGGACTGATATGTAAGGAATGCTTACATACTCCAAATTCCAATGGGTTTTTTCATGACCCCTTGCTATGAGACCATATATTATACTCATTTATTAAATAGGATTTTATATATGTCACTGGAAGCTGTATTCACTTCAGTCAACCAATCATATGCAAATAAAATTCATATTTCTTATCCTCTGTGTTCAAATTAATATAGGTCCATTTGGTAAATTAAAAATGTCTTATCTTAAGGTATATCTAAAGCTAAACCCTTATTTACTGGACAGTTTTTTTTTGAATGCTTTGTCCCAGTGGGGATATTTTCATTCACCTCCTGGCCCAAAGATACAATAGGAAGGGAAAGAAAATATCTCCAAAGTTAGGGAAACCTCCATTTGTTGCCACTAGTACAGGTTTAATTACTTTCTGTCCTGGTTACAATGGTTACCTGGACAAATGTACAAGGGGGATCTTCCAAAGTCTTTAAATATAATTTATTGTATTTTGTAGGCTGTGAAATATGTGGCAATATACTGTATGCCTAAATCATAGATATAGATGTATAACTACCCATTATATATTAATTACTATTCTGGCAATGCAGGAAAGATCAAAGTGCTTATAGATTTCAAATATATATTTGCAAATGAAGATTACACCTCTTCTGGTAAGGAGATATCAGGCTTTACTACATCATACACTGTTCTCCATTATATAACACACAGATTAACATCGCATTATGGAAATGGAATTATGGTTCTGTCTCCAGCAGCTTTTCTCAATCTTTTTTTCAGTCACTGCACCCTTTAAAGATATGCAAAATATCGAGGCAACCCAATATACAATCCAGTATTGATTTTAAGGGGGACACAACAAATACAAAACAAAATGATATGAAGTCCCCACTTTCACATCAAAGTCCACCTTCCCATCAGGAGCCCCCTTTCCAATCACTGTGCCCCTGCACATCAGAGCCCTACTTTATATTCTTCACCCTAGTGTAACTGTGGCAGCATGGCAGAGGGCAGAAGGTGGAGCGGGTCTGGAAGGAGACAGACTTCTGTCTTCTTTTGAATGCTGGGGGAAGCCCTGAAATGGTGTCATGAATTTTCATAGTGCTGGTGGTCAGTTTGCCTTCACCAGGGCAATGCATGATACTGTGTGAGAATTTGAAGGCACCTCTGACAATGCCAAAAGACACCCTGGAGTGCCTCAACATCCTGGTTGAGAAAGGCTGGTCTATGGAACAACCAAAACACTTTTGACATGCATGCTTACAATAGTGTTCAAGTTTAGTGCTTCATTCTTTCCCTGAGATTGGTCAGCCCGAGGTGTCTGCAAAGGATGCACAGCACCAATAGAGATACCATAATTTTTGATCCAACCTTTATCATCCAAATCTGGACATGAGAATGTCATTAATATGAGCATAGTTCGTGTGAAACCAACTTGATCTAATTGTACAATACTGCTGATTCACACCGGTATGCAATTGTGTTGCTTATTTTTGCTCTTTGGGGAAATGGAAAATGATGTTCCATTTTACAGATTACCCCAGAGAGACAATCTTCATTATAAATGCATTCAGGGTAATTTAGCACTTTACTAAAATCCTGTAAGAGTCACCATTGTTGTCTCAGGTGACAGAGTGATTGAAACTTCAGGAAAGGCAGCAAAAAGCCAACACCCTATACAATTGCAGATAATGGAGGAACAAAACTGTAAATTTGGTTAAGTGCTTGAGAGCCCGCATCATTTATCTGCAGCATTTTAAGGTAAGTAAAGACAAACAGATGTTTGTACAAAAATACCATCCTTTAATTACATTCCACACAGCACATGATCAAATAAGTTTCAAATTTCTATAAGGTTTTTTTTCGTCGTTCATTCACAGGCAGAGGACAAAGCAAGAGATGCAGCGTAATAAGGGGAGAATGACTGGATATCATATTTACCAATAGTGACTATTCCAATCTTTTCAGAGAAAATAACATTATACAAAGTATCAATAAAGAGCAGCATTCTCCATGCTCAAATCTTTTCAAATAAGTAAAATATCTGAACGTAGTAATTAAAGATGAGTTTTACTTTTAAAGATTTATATCTTCAAGGAGAGAATATATAATCACTTTAAAATGAATTAGAAAAAAATCAAAGCCCTTCTGTATGTGAACAATCTCATGAATAAAGGCAGAAACAGTGATAATCCTATGGTAGTGAATAATAAGGTACACATGCCAACTATACATATTAACGTATGCCACTTGAGAGCAGAACTAACAAAATTTGAACCTACTGGTCAATTGGTATCAATAAAGTTGCATGCTTGAAAAAATTGTATTCTCTGGTATTCTCGCTGCATAGGTATAGGTGATAGGTGCACCTAAACCCACTCCCACGTCATGGCTTAATTAGAAATAGGATTTGGTAATATAGACAAAGGCAACAGCTACAGTCACCTGAGGTTGTGAGTGTTTAATAGTTTATATATAAATTTTCTCTGTGTACAGAAATATAATTTAACATGCACCTTCATTTTAAAGTGATTACTCCTCAAGTAAATAACATCTCCCCATAATGTTAAAAGGTATTAATAACAACCATTTTATTTCTTTTGAGACAAGTGAACAACATACAAAAATTGCATTGAATGGAATACAAAGATCAAATTGTTTCTTTTGTATTCTCATTGTCAATATCCATTTTTCATACATTTTTTTTAAAGCAACCCCAGACATCAACAGGACAGAACAGACGGAAAATAAAATCCTTTACATCTTTCAGAAAAAAAAACAAAAACATACATATAACAGATTTTTGTACTGTGTGTTCTAACACTTCCAACTGCAATATTAGTATCTAGAGTGGCAGCCTAGATGTGCGTGCTGGCTTAAGGAAGAAATACTGATTAATGAGGAACAATTTCCAAAAGATAGAAAACTGGGGGCCAAAAGGTGCCTTGGTTTTTCTTTTTTTTTATCACATGCAAGAGCTATTTCTTTTTATATATGTGTACTATTTTTCCTTTGAGTATTCAGAGTCAAACAGTAAATGCTATTTACAATCATAGAACTTTTGTTCTAAGCATGTGGTAACAGATGGTAAGCCTCAGATACTGCTGTTAGATTAAACAGACGAGAGAAAAGTAACAGTGTAATTACCAATTACGGTGCAATGGACAGAGGGGTGCTGTCTGACACTCTTACGCTATAAGACTGATGTGATTTTTTAAAAGACTTGGTATAAATTTCCTCCTGTGATTGAGCTGTATGAAAAGTCTACGTACAAAAATCCAGTTCCATAAAGAAGACAATTTTTTTTTTCTTTTTTTTATGAACCATTTTTTAAAAGGCCTTAGAATGCATTGTGCAGCAATTTGACAAATGTACACAGAGGAAACAGTGTTTTTGCTCCATGGGTAGGAAGAAAAAAAAAATCACAAACAAAACAACATAAAGGATAGGTTACAAACATAGCATACATGAGGTTGCCTTAAAACAGATAAGCAATAAGTCCAATTTAATTATTCCTTTAGAAAATATAGAGAATATTTATACTGACCATACATGGGCTGAAAATCACCTTGTTGCTTATGGTAACCTTTACATATATTATTAGCAAAGGATTAAAATAAACATTCCTTTATTAAAACAGGGCCTTAGCTCAGTATGTAGACCTCCTTTGTGGTATTTGGATTTTGCAGTTTAACCAAGGACAAGCCCTTGCTAGACCCATCCAGTGCACAAGCTAAATACAATACCACATCTCAACATTATACAGCTTTTGGCTCTGTAGGCAAGATACAGAGTTGAAGGTATAAAACCTCTACTGCAACACCAAGAAGGGTGAGTTAGGGACATTGCTTGAAGTCCCTATTTAGGAAAATGCACATGTGATTTCAAAGAGTTCCTTCCTTTTAGTTGGAAGGACAATAAGGAACCTGTATAATCTTATAAGGAACCAGATGAAGCTCTGCCTATGTTTGGCCAGCATAAATCCAACAAATCATTTGTATAGTTTTCTCAGATCACTGCCTCAATTGCTTTGCAGTACACTTTCTCAAAGTACAAACTATAACAACTTCGAGGCACAAACGCATGTGCAGATTACGGCACAGAAAAATAATCAGCAGTAATGCCAAATGGACAAAACCATTCTAATACAAAACGGCTCAAAAGTATTATACACAGCAGTGTACTGTATACTAGCATTTCTGTGAGAAATACATTCAAACACCCAAATAACAGCATGGATACAAAAAAATATACAATTCTATGTCACTTTAGCATATAAGGCCACCCATTTGCTACCTAAATAATATGTAAAACTGATTGTTCTTAAGCTCCACTAACACTGAAACGTCAAATGTGTGAGCCACAACTGTTATGTACATTGTGTTTAAGAGAAATATAACATAGCACCAGTGCATTTGTCTGTTTCTTATTGTCGTGTGTTAGTTTGGACCAGCAAAATGATCAGGTAATCAATAATTTCCCAATGCATATGCTTTAGATAATAATCAGAGAGGAGTCTGTGTGTGAGATGAGATTTTTGGCACAGGTAAACATAAATAAGGTAAACAGAGAGTAATCTGTGACATGGCACTGGTACAAGGAAATAATCCATGGGGAAGATCCTAAGGGTGTTATTCTGCATCTAGAGCTGCCTTTCTTTGTGCACTGCTAAATTGCAATTAGCATAGTGTCTTAACAAAGTTCAGTAGCGGTTGCGGGAAATATGGAATATCTTAACGTGTCAAAGGACTGCAAATTTAATTGAGACTATTTGTAAGGTGGCTGAATTATGGCTCAACTGTGATGTCTGAAAATTAATTTTAAGGTCCACAGATTATAAGATATGTAATTTATCCTATTGTGTTCTTTTGACCTAATTAGTACTTTCAAGGATTTTCTGTGACTAGCTGTTAGCTTGGCCCAGTGCCAGGTGTCCAAGACATGGAGATGTTTGCTCAGGATCACGAATTGTGGAAGCTAGTGAAAGAGAAGAGTCTGAAGGCCACTAATTAAGTTGTGGTCATGGCAGTGTATTGTTATTTTATTGGTGATCGTATAAGGTAAATTTAATTATGGTTCTAATTTTACATTGATGAATGCTACTATTGTAAGGTCCACATGGATCTCAAAAACTTTCCCCACTGCCAAACAAAGTTCTACTTAATTATTTTCATTTCCTATTCTCTTTCCCATTTATGTTAAAATACAGAAAATGTACACATTCTGTGAATTTTACCATCAGTGAAATGTTTTACTATATTGGGTGCATTAATGCCATAAGATTTTTTATGAGGTAGGTCACCAGGTCTTTTCTCAACCCTCCCCATTTACATGGGCTTGGAATCAACATTCAGAATGTGATAAAACATGTGCATAGCCAATTTGTACAAACATACTAGGGCCAATAAAGACAAGAGCTAATTAACCTACCAGTATGTCTTTGGGGTGAGGGAAGAAACCCACATATGCACAGGGAGAGCATGCAAACTCCATGCAGACAGTGTCCTGGCTGAAATACAAACCAAGAGCCCCAGAGCTGCAAAGCAGAACTTCTAACCAATAAACCACTAAGCCTACCTATTTAAGTTTACTATTTCTGTTAAGAATGGAACAAATGTGCAGTCACAGTTTTAATAATACATACCTGACAGTTATTTACAGTGTTAGTGGCCTTTTTATGGACTAACTATAGTTATGTTATCTGTAAGCTTAAAGAAGAACTGTGGGGTTAGGGCTTTTCCTCATAGTTCTCCTAAGGTTAACGTGAGGACACAAACTAGCATCCTCCCGTCAACCAAAGCTCAATATACCGCGAGCTACAGCTTGTGGTATACTGAGACACCGCAGCTGGGACGGATCCCGACATTACCGTCTGGATCCACCCAGCTGTGTGAGTGACAGCTGGCTCTGCCTATCTAGAGGCAGAGCCAGCTGTACCCGCCCCCTCCCCCGTCCGTTCCGCCAGTCAGCGCTGGAGGATCGGACAGGGGAGGGGAGGAGTCCCTGCAGGGAGTAGTGAGTGACAGTCACGGCTCTATGCAGGGACAGGATAGAGAAATGAGCAAACGGTGGTACGTGTTCGCTCGCTTCCTCAGCTATTGATCCAACCTTTTACAGTTTCATTGTCACAGGTTGGCTAGAACTATGAGGCTGAGTGATTTTTACTCGCCTCATAGTTCTCCTTTAATATTGTTTGGCCTCATATAATGGTTAACGATTATATGAGGCATATAATGCAATGTGCAAGGTAGGGTTCAAAAAATTGAAAAGGAAGTTGGGCAAGTAAAGAATTGGGCTATAAAAGCCTAATTTCTCCATGTTTGTGCCATGAAAAATAATATCTCTGTTATAAACCCAAATATGTATTATTGTGTCATATTTGGCTTAGTATTGTATTTAGAATTTTACAAGCCTCTGTATAGTAACTTTGTAATGCCTTGTTAATTCAATGAATATATTGCTGCAAAGTGACATCTGCACTGATGCATGTCTTGTAAATTGAAAAATTCTATTTCTTGACGAGAATCTCATTAATCAGAGTCATGTAAAACATAGTCATGACTAGATAAGGCAGCAAAAAAATACATGAAAATAATATACACAGGTTTTCATTCTTAACAAAACATCTGTTAATTCACTGACTGAGCAATGACTGCCAATACAAGATGGTTGAGAGGGCAAGAAGCAGAAGATTAGTAGAGGCGAAAAAGCCTTGATATGCAATCTCACCACATATGAATGTGAGAACAAGTGTGAGGTCACTCTTTCTCTGACTCTACTACCTGGTCATCAACAGTGGTAACTCTCTGCGCATTGATATGTGTTTCAGACCTTGGGAATTATTTTAAATGCTAGTACAAGTGAAAATGATGGTGTTGTTCAGAGCTCCTAGCAACCAATTAAAGTCAGGCCATAAAATATAACCCGTGGCTATAGAGGCAGCTTAATATGGTAGCTTTTTACAAATCAACCCACTGTGCTTTACAGATCTGTCACATGCCCCTGGTCCACTTGGTGATAACGAATAAGCTACAGAGGAGATTGTACAACCATTTGGAGCAAAACATTTACCTAACTTTTTGACAAATGACTCATAACAGAATTAAATTCATTGGTTGATTTACTAAAGGGGGAGGGTTTACTTGCTTTGCAAAGCAAATGCTTATTTTTTTAAAGTAAAAATTTAATTCGCAAAATTAATAATCACTGGAGCTTAGTAAATAAGCGAAGCTGTAATTGCTTTGAATACCCAATCATGTACAAGGAAAGTTTAAAAAAATCATTTTTTTTCTTGGACATGATTGGATAACTGAAGTTAACACAGCTTTACCTTCATCTTATCAGGTGTGAGTGGTATTTTCTCCATTAGTAAATCAGTTCCAATATGTTGCAAATAAAAGGGTATTCACCAAGAGGTTAATGTGATGCTACCAAGTGAATAAACATGACCTGTGTTGCTCTTTAATAAGAGTTGACCATTTAGATTTACAACAACAACATTGATGTGTATTATGTATGAAGCCAAAATGATTTTCGGAGCATAAACCACCTAGCGTTCAATATGTTCTTTTGCAATATGTAAAATAAAAAAGTGCAATTGGAAAGTACAAAATATCATCATGTTTGTTTAATTGCATATATGGACTAAATCTGTCTAACTAAATCTGTCTAAATGTATTCTAGAGAGCTCAGATAGCTGTATGTTATGTCCTGTTCATCCCTAGGGCAGCATTTAATAAACTAAACTACATTTCTCATACTGTCTCCATAATTATTGGTTGCATAATCTGATTTATATCAATCAGCCTTTCCCATGTTTACAGAAACCTCGCCTGTGATAATGACATAGGCTGCCATCTCTGATCTCTTCTGAAAATGCTACTTGCGTAGGTGCTATGTTTATTTAGTGGTTAGATGCATTCTAAGTCACCGAGATTGATTTACTAAAAGACTAGAGGCTGTTCAGTTACAGTAGCAAGGTGAATATTCACATGGCAAAGTAAATAAGGTTAAGCTGTGTTCACTTTGAATGTCCAATCATGATCTTTGCTTGTTCATGATTGGATGATTGACGTGAACACATCTTAACCTCTAATTCTCTTTGCAATGTGAAAATACACACGGTGTAAAGCAAACAGCCTTCACTGCTTAAGTAAATCAACCCCACTAACTTGGAAAGAAAGTATACAGGCCAGGTGTTGTTACTTGTTCAAAGTCAATGGGTTTGATTTATTACAGGCAAATAGGTTGTCCACTGTGCAAGAGAATTTGCACTTTGCAAGGGGATTTTCCCCCCTTAGGCCAGCGACTGAGGTGAAGCTCTGCTGACTTCCCTGATCCGATCTTGTGCAAGAAAAAATACTGTTTTTTAATTTTCCTTGCATGTGGGTATTCTTTGCAAAGTGAAATTTCACCGCGTTGACAAGGCTTAGGGAAAATCCCCTTGCAAAGTGAACAGCCTATTTGTCTTTAGTAAATCAACCCGTGACTCTGAAATATTGAAATATGAAACAGCCATCAAGTTGCATGTTCAGAAGAAAGACATCAATTGTAGTCTGTATATGTCTCTCAGGGGAGGCCTCCTTTAAATTAGCGGGTGACCAATGTTCAGAAATACAGTAATAAGTGGATTGAAATACAGTAAATCAGAAGCAGCTTTCAAGAAGTTTTAAGACCATCTAGATTTGAACTAGAAATTCAGAGAAGCAGGAAATAAAAACAAAATTAAAGATCATCAAGCAAGCAGAAGTTGTGCCTCAGAAAGCACTGTTGGAAGCAGCCAAATCTCAACATAAGAGCTGCATATTAGTCCTAGGGCATTAAAGTGACATTAACCCTCAGATTTTTTAACATAAAACAATACTGTAATGTGCGCCTTATTGTAATCCATGGTTGTTTCCCTTCTCTTTGCTGCTCTTCCTTTTAAATCTGTATCTGTTCTCATGCTGGGCAGAACTTCTGTTTTGCAGCAGACTGCCTTGTCTCAGGAATGGATATATGGTATCTGTGTATAGGTTTGTAACCTGAACCAGCACTACAGGAAGAGGCCCTGAGCTGCAAAGGGAAGTTCTCCCCAAGCATGAGAAGACATGAGGATTTAAAAGGAAGAGCAGCAAAGAGAAGGGAAACTACCATGGATTACAGTAAAGCACACATTACAGTATTGGTTTATGTTAAAAAATCTGAGGGTTTAATGTCACTTTAAGGTTAAATTAATCTTAAGCTACTGTCCTGAAAGCAGTATGGGGTTTATGAGTCAAGAATTCGCAGCTTCAATCAGAGCCTTCTAAGACATATACATTGGTTTGTAATAGAATCTCTTTACACTTATTAGCTGCCATGGAGTGCTAGAATTGGATCGTCATTACATGAAGGACTTCAATTAGAGCTCGCTTTAATACATTACCATTGCTTGCCTAGTTTAATTTGTGGTTTTCACCACTGTTCACACATGCTAATTTTTACACACAGAATAAAGATAGATGTCTACACTCTTCCGACTTTCCTTCATGTTTTCAGGCAACTTTTGTTTTCCGTCTGGGGGAAAGTTATAAACAAAGCTTTAAAAAAAAAAACTTGTCTTTCAAAAAAAAAAATGAAGAGCATTCAGGTTCTTAAAGGCATTTGCCTTCTTCTCAAATGTATTCCAAGATGCAGCATTAGAATTTAGAGACAGTCAACAGGGGATGAGATGTCTATGGGTTCAATTCTTAAAGTCTTCAGAATAAAGTATCATTGGGGCATAAGGGTTTGGAGGAAAAAAGTGCAAATTGAGCCAACAGTTCTTGAGTCTGTTAAGTCTAGATCCAGTATCCGCCTCTCACTCAGCATCGCGAGCTGTGGTCGGGATCATCTTGCTCTAGTTTTATAGTTAAAGTAGGCTCCACTGCCAGTGGTGCACCGTTGGTGTATTGTGAGGTTTTGTAGGTGATGGCTGGGTCGCTCTTCTTGGCCGCATAGCGGAATCGGTGGTAGTGGAGCACCAAGGCCAGTGCGACGGAGACCAGCACCAGAACAGCGCCTCCTGCTGCCATAACGTAATACCAGTAGACTGGGATGGGCTGCACTGACACCGTGTCCACTGTGGGCTCGCTCCCTGGTAGAAGGGTGCCCCCTGGTGGAGAGACACAGAAGAGCGTTGCTAGGTGGGATGTTGGTGGACTAAAATTGAGAAATCATACATGCTATTTTCCCTATTATTTAACCACTATGCTGTTAAATACTTCAAATATATCACAGTAGATTAATTGATTAAGCTGTTTACAGATCAAAACACCATTTATGTTTAAAAGTTTTTTTTGATAGTGACATAGGTTTATATTATTTTAGCACAGTGCTGTCCAACTTAAAGTGTATCTAAACCCAAGAACAACAATTAAATATATTGCAGCTTACCAGTCCCTACTGCATTTTCTTCACTTTTTAGTTTTATTTCTGGCTGGTGATCCTGCCAGTAATACATTCCTGCTGTAGTTTACACTTCCTGTCCGCTAACTCCCTGTATCTATTGAGTATCAGAGTTGTCACTCTAGGACAGAAAGTTTGTTAGGACTACAGAACACTTCCCTTTCTTCTCATCTCTATTAAATAGGGGGAGCTGTTCTGTGATTCACAGAGGTGAACTAGGCAGGGTGATAACACTGCTTGAGATAATTCTGCAGGAAGTTGCAACCACTCTGGATTTCTGTCAGGATCAACAGGTTCTTTTCTGCACTTGTCAAGCAGACACCTTTCAGTTATATATTTAACAGACCAAAAGGGAGCAAATAGGAGAACATACACTTTACATACACTTTAAAATACAAGCATAGCATGATAGCATTACAATAGGCTGTATGAACATTTCCGTTTACATAAAAGAGCCAATTGTGCAGTGTGAGTTGGACAGCTCTGTTCCAAAAATACAGCAGGAAACACTAACATACAGCAGGAAACGCTAAAAGCCAGCTATTTTGTCATACACAAATATTTGTTATAAAGAAGTCTGTACATAACTATGGATACAACCATGCAACATATAGACATTCCATTTAGTGTAGGTTGGAAGACATTTAACTGAAGGAACTAGGGTGAGGCCATTAAAACTGGGATCTGAAAAGAATGTATTTTATTTTCTAACAGACTAACTTCATACTTGAGAAGTGACTTTTGTTTTTCATATTATTTCAGGCAGCAAACCCAATTATAGTGGTGTAAGATTTAGACCAGTAATTTATTTTACTGTCTAAGGGCTTGTTTACACCAATTACAGTGCGTTCCAGCACAGTTCGCTGCTGGAATGCACTCTATTACATACTAAATTCCCCCCTGCATTCTGGGACACCACAGCCACACCCCCAGTGCAATCGCCCACACTAGAAATCGTGGTACAACAATGCCTGCGTTCCAGGCCAGGGAGATTGCAAAATGTAGTGCATGCAGCATTTTTTGCAATCACACTGGACCAGAATGCAGGCAATGTTGTGCCATGCTTTCTGGTGCAGATGATCACACTGCGGGCAGGGGGTGCATGGTTGCAGTACTAGTGAATTGAATGCACCACCATGGCCCCTCCATCCCCAGAATGCAGTGGGGACTTTAGTAAGCAATACAGTGCATTACAGTGCAAAAAAAACCCACAAACCTCTACAAAGCTCTAATTGTATAATATGCAATTTATATGCATGATCAGCTGGTGCATTTTTGAGGTACTGCAGTTCAAAGAACTGAAGATTTCAAAATTTTTGTGCAAAAATGAAAGCTGTAAAGATGTAACAGTTATCTGGCAGCTCGGATTGTATACATCGCCTTTCTGAATAATTGGGGGCATATTTATAAATGAGAGAATGTGGCATTCACCAAACATTCACTGCAGATGAATCAATCACTGCATGTTAAACGCATGCACCTAAAAGATACACTTGCAGAGAATGTTTGGCAAATGATGTTTGGGGAATGTCACATTCACTGTTTTATAAATGTGCCACTTGGTGTATGAGCTCATTTAAAGTGAAAACAAAGCGTTTAGAAGAAAGCCTTTAAACTCCAGCAAAAGTTTTTTAATTTTGGATTTTGTTTTATCAATTGGACAAATTTTGAGCAGAGAAAGGAAAGGTTACAACTTCTAAGTATTGTTTTATTGCTGCCTGTGCTTCCCTGTCATGGGGACAGCCATGCCCCCGTTTCTTGCAGGGGTGTAACAGAGACACGAAATTATGGGAAATCTCCAGTAGGTTTACATAGAAAAATCACTTCTCCTCACTGTCTCCAAAACAGAATAAAACTGTTTTTGTATGGAGTTAGGCTATAAAGGAATCCCTGTACGAATGAAATATGGAGGTTACCAGTGCTGACCTCATTTCTTGTACAAATTGCCTGGCTGTTCCTGGCTTCCAAACTTACTGACTCACTGGTCTGGAAAAAGGATGTAAATAAAAATGTAAAAGTGAAGTCAGAATTTATCATCTGCATCTGTTTCTAGGAGTGACTCAGAGATGACTAAAGCCACTAGATCAGCAGGAGAGCCAGGGAACAAGCACTACCAAGAAGGCAAGTTCTGCAATGACAGCTTCTATATTATCACTGTGCAGACTTAACCTGCACTGGGCACTATGCATATTACAGTATTTCTATAGTCTGAACAGTAAAGTATTTAGCTGAACAACCAGTAAAATCACTTTAAACTAGCTCTCACTGACCTCTGTAGCTATATGAATTGTGGAAAAATTAATCTTCAAGATTCACAAAAGAGGCACTAAAATCATAGCTCCATTCCCCTTTTTTTTCTATGGCAGCAGAATCTTGGCAGCCTGACAGCCTTCTAATGTAAATAAAGAGCAGGTGCTGAACCTGACTGAAAACTGACTTCAGAGTCTCTGTTGTGATCGTTCAAGATGAATAGTGCCATACTACATGCAGCTACAGAGGTCACTGAGGGCTTGTTTTAAAACTGTTTACCTGCTTGTTAAAATGTTTTAAATAATTTACTGTACATAGCCTGGACACAGATACACTTTAAAGAAGTAACATTTTTATTAACCCGTGCACTGCAAGAGTTAACAGCTCATTTTGGTTGAGGGAGCAAAATAACAAAAATATACTTACCTGATCCTCTAAGCCAACTGGCTGTGACAGAGCTCCCTCCTGCCTGTCTCCGCCTTCAATCGAGTTTTGGTATGTCCCTCGGTGTCCTCATGTCCTATAGAGTGTGTATATAACATGATGGCTAAAGAATCTCAGACCACTGCAGCGGAGGGGGAGCAAGGCTGGATGGACTGGTCTAAAAGCAAGCCAGCTCAGGGGATTGGTGAGTATAACTTTGTTATTTTCAGTACCTAGACCAAAACGAGCATTTAACCCTTGCAGTGCCACTGCAAGGGTTAATAAAATTTTTGCCTAGAGTTCTTCTTTAAACCCAATAGAGCAAAAGAAGAAGGCAAAAAATGCCACTGCTTACTTTAGCTTGATCTAAACCAGCCTTAACTCAGCTTAAACATTTTTTGCCAGAAGACATCCTGTTTAAACTCTTAGAGGTTTATAAAATACCTTAGATTTCAGATTGGACCTTGAAGAAATATACAGTTTCCAATAACACTGGGTCAGCCAAAATTCCTTATCATGTAGATGTGTCTATATGTTGCCTGCTCAGCAATACTGTTCACTTTCCTAATTTGTCAACTTAACCAGAAAAGGCAATTCACTATTTTTTTTTCCTCTTCTCAAGGGTAAGTCAACCTCTGTGTAGCTATTCATAATTCAGAGCCTGCTAAAGATTTGTTCCTCAGACTAAACAAAACAATAAAATGCAGTTTTCAGAATTGCATATTACATAATTTTGAGTTTTGCTGTTCTCTAAGTTTCTGCAAAGATTCTGTTCTCTAAGATTTTCTGGGGGAAAAAAGGGTTTGCCTTCACAATTCGAACAGCTTTATAGATATTAATTACAGACAACAATGTCGCTGAAAGATTAACTGGATGGGAATAGAATAATAGTATGAGGTTTCAAAACCTCAGCAGCATAAAATATGTACAGCCACATCTTGTATAATGGAACTAAAACAGCGTAGACATAATGAAGAAAGGTTGACCTCACAGTGACCTCCTTTTTCAAGCGAGCTAAATTCCCACAAATACTGTAATGCAATGCAGCAACACCAACAACTCACAAGACAAAAAATGATTACACTATGAAAGAAATAATGTATTCAGGTACGGTACACAAACCAGAATAATACAGATAAACATGGCTGCCTACACACCGATGGGAAAATGTTTCTTTCATAATATTGGTTTATGATTATATAATATTGTTTATTAATTACATAAGGTGATCGCTAAGGGGTTATGTGGTGTTGGAAACTAAGGAAGCATTTTAAGGAATCAGATACTGGTGAAGTATAATCAGATACTGGTGGAATATTTTAGATTGTAAGCCCTCACGGGCAGGGCCCCCCATACCATCTTGTCTTGAATTGTATTGTGATTGTAATGTCTTCCTTATATTGTAAAGCGCTGCACAAACTGTTGGCGCTATACAGGGGCGTAACTAGAAATCACAGGGCCCCATAGCAAAATGTTGTATGGGGCCCCGTGATTGCTAGTTATGCCACTTGCAGAGCCCACCTGAGAGTAACCCTGCAGAGCCCACCATAGACTCTCTGACTGCAGAGCCCACCATAGACTCTCTATGGTGGGCTCTGCAGGGTCTCAGATGGGCTGCACACCTCTTACCTGTCAGTGCTGTCTGACTCCATGGTCGCCGGGGCCCCACCCCCTCTTCCGTCCCCGGGCCCCGCCTCATCTTTTATCGACGGACCCACCTCCTCTTACATCACTGGCCCTAACTTCTCTTAGGTCGATGGCCAGTGATGTAAGAGGAGGCGTGGTTGGTCTTAGGCGGGCGCCGCTTCCTCCTTCACTGCAAACGCCGGCCTCTTCTGCCATAGCTGCTGGCTGTCACTGACACAGCTCCGCAGCTGCAAAGAGGGGAAACACCGCTGCTGAGCTGTGAAGTAGTCTGATACCGTCCTGATTTTAGAACTGCGGGTTTATTCAGCATGACATTGGCATAAGCAAAGTGCAATGTAAAGGAACCCACATCAACCAAACAGGCTCCTATTTAATGGAATTTGATTACTGAAATATGACCAACTAGATGCTGTTGGTTACTGCAATATACACTTTGCTCTGTTGCTATACTATACGGCCAAACTTTGTGCCCACCAGACCATCACACCTGCCTATATGGCCAAATGTATTTGGATACTCCTCCTAATTATTGAGATCAGGTGTTTCCAGTGAAGAGTAATGTTAATGCTACACCATACAAAGATGTTTTAGAAAATGTGTTTTCAATCTTGTGGCAACAGTTTGGGGTGGACATTTTCTGTTTTAGCATGACTGCGTCCCTCTGCATAAAGCCCGGTCCATAAAGGCATAGTTTGAAGAGTCTCGAGTGGAGTAAACTCAAGCGACCTGCACAGAGCCCTGACCTCAACCCTACTGAACATCTTTAGTACGAAATCGAACACTGAGTCAGGTCTTGTATTTACTCTCACATATGCTCTCTTGGCTAAATTGCACATATCCGCACTAACACAATCCAAAAGGTTGTGCAAAGCCTTCCCAGAGGAGTAGTGGCTGTTATAGCTGCAAAGATAGTTCACCTCCTGCTGTTCAAATCTAGTGTTGCAGCTCCTGTAGTCAAATATAATGACATTCTTTAGACTAAAAGCAAATTAACTATGTATTTACAAAATAAGCATCGCCAACATAGAACTGTATTTGCAGGACTAAAATATAGTATCCTTTAGTATCCTGTGTTATTTTCAGCCCAAGAGAACATTTCCTCAGGAATAAAGTTCTCACCACACTATAAATATAAAAGAAAAACAACACAAAAAACCTAAACATGTCACAATGGTATGTTTTATCACATGCTTGTGACAGAATGGTATTGGCCAGGCTGAATTATGCAGTGTTCTCAGTGAATAATGTGATTAGACAGAATGACTATTGGAGAACTAGCCATCCTCTTGCACCAGGCCAAACTATTGCTATGTTTTTATTGGCTCTAGGTTTGATTCCAGTTTTTATAGCCAATAATTACAGAAAACAAAACAAATATTTTAGATATTACAATAATTACAGAAAACAAATAAAATGCTGAGGAATAGGCAGACATAAAATAGCCAAATAAGGTGCCAAGGCAGAAAGCAGCTCACAAGCAGGATTTCTGCATAATGGAGCTTTTATACAACAGGACACTTAGCAGCCGTGGAGACAAATCAAATATTGCTGATAAACACAATGACCAGTGGAGAGACGGGACAGCTAAAAACAAAGGGTGAGAGGTTGTTGTTGCACAAGTCGTGATCATTCCGACCGTGGAGCACAAGCAAAATATTCAGCAACAGTCTTGGCACAGTATTGCATTTTTCTTGTTTGGTTTTAGAAGCAATTGAGGAGCAAAAAACAAAATGCCAGATAAAAAAGGAAGGAGGGGGAATGGGTGCTCAGAGCTTGCCTAGCATATTTCTAGGTTTACATATTTACGGTCTGCACAGAAGTTGCACAAAATTGTACTGGTTTATTCAATTAAATAAACAAGCTGTCTAAAAAGTTATAGAACTCTGGCATTTAAAGCAGATCTATACTCCGTATAATGATATTTTGAAGCAACATCTCCTTGACTAATGTTAAACAACATAAAGGCAATGTATCTTTTTCCTAGATTCTTTACCATGCCAAAGGCAGTGGTCAAATGGTCTCAAGTGATAGCTTTTGACTGCCTGGCTGTGTCTAAGCAGCAGTCTACCAAGCCCCTTAGGCAAAGACCATGTGGTCAATTCCCGGATGCGATAGTGTGACTGGCACCATAGAGATGAAGGAATGGCAAGAATTTCAGGAGAAACGTACATTTTCCTGATCTGAATCTATTTTTCAACATTACTTTGAGGGCTGTTTCTTTCTAACATTAGATTACTTTTTTGGGATTGGTGTGTTAAATTCAACTTAGAATGAAATTATTAGTTTTCTAAAAAGCTATAGACTATGGTAACGCTGGAGGTATAGCTAACCTGAGATTTTAGAAAATAGTCAACTGGCAGATTACTCTGGTAGCACAGTGTACAGCATGGTAAAACAAGCAATCTGTCAGCATCACTTTAAAATGCTTTTCTTTCAAATAAATAAGGACTGTAGCAAAATAAGATAACATTTTTAATGTGAAATGTATGTTTTATCACAAAATCTGGAAAGAATTATATTATTTTGAAGAAGACCTCTACTCAAAACTAACTTTTTTGTTAAATAATAGGTAGTGGGGCAATTTGTGTTTAATATAATTTTTTCAGTCTTGATTGGAACATCTGATTGCCTTTGGTTGTCTATTCCCCTTACTGTAGGAACTGCTGGTGCCTTTGTGTTAAAAAACGGTAATATTGCAGGCACCAAACTGCAAGTCAGCAGCAGAAAACCATCAGTGGGGGGGGGGTTGCTGAATTTTCCCACTTGGTTACTTACTCATTTTCCTCCCTAACCTGTTATAGTTTTGGATGTAGGTCTAGTTAAGGAATCCTAAAACTTTATAAACAAGGGACCAGTTCGATGTCCTTCATACTTTAAAATGACCAGACTGTGGCCAGGGAGAGTAGAAAAGGCCCAGGTGGCAGTGGAAGTAAACAATACCGCAGGCTTGGTGGTCTGTGTAAATAAAAACTAGTACATGTGGTCAGTGGGAGAAGGAATAATACCCCATTGTCAGTGAGATGAGATGTGCTCCCCATTAGTGGCAGTGTAAGGAATTGTGCCCCATCATTGGTGTCAGTGGGTTCTATGGTTCACAAGACTGTAAGAAAGGCCCATATTAAAATTAAATCAATTTGAATATATTGAATATATATTTTTCTTACAAGACTTAAAGGAGAACTATGAGGTGAGTGATTTTCACTCAACCTCATAGTTTGAGCCGATATGTGACAATGAAACTGTCACACGTCGGCTCTATAGATCGGGAAGTGAGCGAACGCATACCGTTGCTCACTTCCTGATCCTCTCCCTGCAGAGAGCGGATACCATAAATCACCGCTCCCTGAAGGGATTCCCCTCATCCCCCACTCCGATCCTCCAGGGCTGACTAGAGGCAGAGCCAGCTGTCCCTTACGCAGAGCTGGGTGGATCTCGACAGCATTGTCAAGACCCGTCTCGGCTGCGGCGCTCTCAGAAGGACGGTAGTATATGTCTTCCTGTGACCCTTAAGAGAACTATGGGATAAAAAGGTTACCCCATAGTTCTCTTTTAAAGGTAAACTTAAAGATATATAATACACACATGAATAAAGCTCTGTAATAGATGTAAATTAATAGATCATGTAAATGTAAGCAGTGTAAGTACCTAAATTTGCCTCGATGGGAACCTAAGGGGAGGGGAAAACGGCACAAGGAGCCAATCAGGCGTGCCGCAGCACAAGGGGGATGCTGATAGGAGGAATGAGCGGACTAACAGACAAATTAGATTATCAATCTGCTGCTTCTTACAGGGGACCTGTAAGTAAAAGTAAAGCTGCTGCAAGGAAAAACCAGGCCCCTACCCCTGGGACAGGGCTGGGCTGTGTGGTAGACTGAATGGTCAGAAATATAAATCCTTTTACATTTAAACCAGCGCTCATGTATGTATTTAATCTGTGTATTTAGTTGTTTGCCCTGCTTTATTATAGAGGTCAGTTAGAAAAAAATGAATATGCAGCAAAGGAGCTTGGCAGACAGTTGTTTTTTTAAAAGGGTTAAATATAATGAGATCAACAAATACTTCTTTAGATAATGCAGATTTGGTTGTTATACTTAAAAAAAGTCCGGGAATTTTAAAAAACTTACCCTTGCAGTACTTATCTTGTCTAGGGAGCTCAAATAAAGCAGATATACTCACCTGATCCTCAGTCATGCCAGGCTGGTAGACTGCTCCCAGTAGTCTCTTCTCCCCAAACGACATCATCACATGTAGGTATTGTCACATCATCACATGTAGGTCAATTAACTTGAGATACATGTGAGAATGCCTTGGGACATTCCACAGCCAGAGAGGAGAGGGAGAGAGGTAATTCTAACTGCAGCAGGATTGAGGATCAGGTGAGTAATACAGCTTTATTTGAGCCCTCTAGACAAAACAAGCACTTAATCCTTGTGGTGTGGGGGTAGCCCCACTGCAAGGGTGAGTTTTTTTGAACTTCCCAGAGTTCTTCTTTAATCATCTGGGCTGTATTTAATGTACTTAAATGTGTTATCCAGCTGTGAGGATACAATCAAGTGCTAGGTCCTTCAGGTCGCTCACTGAGCTGTGGGCAGTTCCCAGTTTTTCTGTTGTTTTTCTTGCATCTGGTAACCTTTGGTGTTATGTTGCCCGCCCCTCTGTTGGACTGCTTTTGGACATCCTGACAATCTAAGAACCCCTGTGCCCCTCAACGGATGAGAAAATAGTTTTTAGATACTCATCGTAAAATATTTTTCTCAAAGTCCAATGAGGGACACTGGTTATCCTGTACTGGCTAATGTTTTTTTTCTGTTGCCAGTGGCCATTTTGTCCAGTAGGCAGCAGTATAACCCAACTGTCTAAGAATGTATGTATTACAAGAAAAAGATTTTACGGTGAGTATAAAAATCCTATTCTTATCAGTAATCCTTTTGTTTCTGATTGTAGTTCACCACCACTGTTTAAAGAAGAACTCAGGATAATTAGCATAAGGTTGCAGAGGGACATGCCATCACTGCAGTAGAGGGGGAGACAAGCTGGAGAGAGTGCGGTCACAGCTGGCTGGCTCAGAGAATCAGGTGAGTAAAACTTTGTTATTTTCCTCACTAGATCAAAATGAGCACTTAGCCCTTGCAGCGTGGGGGTTTGTCTCACTGCAAGGGTTAAAAAAATCCCTGGAATTTTGCTTTAATTTCATGCCCCATAACTGAAAGTGCTATGTAAATGTGTCATTTTATAATTAGCAATAGATTATTATTATTATTATTATAGGATCATGTGTTATATCTGATAAACGTCTGCTGAAGAGTCCTTGTGCACATGACTCTTGTATTACAAAGGCAAATGTCAGCCACATTCCTTTATTTTCCTCCAGTTTTAATGTGGACGGCACACAGAGTACAGCCATTATAGGAGACACATTAGGATTGTGTTTCCCACAGTTAATAACAATGAGAATGTTATTAGACTAAGAGACACAAAAGCTATATTCCACAACACAACATGAAGTTATCCACACTATCCCCTAAAACATGGATCCAATTTCACAGACACGGGCTCCATAAAATCTATTGCTCTGAAGCATGGCGCGCTCTAATATTGTGGATGACAATAACAATTTAAAATCTCTGTTTTCATCTCTGCCTTTAATGGAAGAGTTACATCAGTTAGGTCATCTATTGTATTGTTATTATTGCTGAGATAAGGATGAAACCAAAAATCAACTGGATGATAAAAACCAGTTACATTAGATTGTATTGATAATTTAGATTTTACTAACATACAACTCTCGGGTCAGCTGCGGTCACAAATCCCTTGTGTCTCCGGCAGACAATATTTATGCTCGTGTTATCCAATGCAAATGACAAAGAGAAGATAATGAGGGCTACATGGAAAAAAATGATAATTCTTTGTCTACAGAACTGCTGATATGTTGTATCATTTCCAAGTGCCATTAGCTCAATCTAAATCAATCTGTATTTACAGACATATGTATATACAGATGTGAAATACATGACTTAGCAACTTAAAGTAATATAAAGTTATATATTATTGTATAATAAAAGAGGTGATTGAAAGTGATTTGCTCCATTACGCGTGGCCATTTTCAATCCAATAAGTTATTGTCACTTTGGCACTAAATATAAACTGTATATAAATATAAGCTATGCAGGCCTCCCTCTTTAGACCTACTGCAAGATACACTTATTTGGGCTCATTTACTAGATACGTTTAAATTCTTCCCTCAAGAAATTAGTGGATGTCATGCTGATCCCCTTGCTTTATTACTGTAACTCACTGACCCAGACAAGCATGAAGAAAAAAACATTTGACTCTTTGACTTACCTGATCTTAGCTGAAGTCAGTAAGTAGTGAAACCAATGGGTCAGCAAAAGGACCAGGTAACTTTAAATTTAGGCAGGAGGTCAGCATTGGTAGTTTACTTATTTATATTGTAGCAGATTCTATTATTTCATCAGATCTTCACTTACTATGAATAGGAACATGTATCCTGAGATATGTTTTAGAATGTTTACATTTGAAACTATGAAATGTAACCATTTTTTTTAAACCAAGCTATTTTATGTGCAAATAATAAGGCAAATGTTATACATCATCTTTTGCTACTTACCAGGATATACTGTTGACTGGGGAAAAGCTGCGATTGGTTCTAAAATAGAAAAAAGGAATATTATATTTTACATTTTCATTATTACAGAGTCAGTTTTAGAAGTAACAACTGTTTTAAAGGGAATCTGCCATGTCCCTTCTGACTTGGTTTAGCAGAGGCTAGCAATCTACACTGGAGGTAACCATTATCCAACCACAAGGGATGCAAAGTAGTATCAATACAGGGCATATGTACTGTATAACCCTAATTCCTAAAAAGTTGGGATGTTGTGTAAAATCTACCTAAAAACAGAATGCAATGATGTGCAAATCTCAGACACCCATATTTTATTCACAATAGAAAATAGAAAACATATCAAATGTATAAACTGAGAAAATAAACCATTTTAAGAAAAAAATAAGGTAATTTTGAAATTGATGGAAGCAACATGTCTCCAAAAAGTTGGGACAGGGCCATGTTTACCACAGTTTAGCATCCTCTCTTATTTGAACAACATTCTGTATACATCTGGGAACTGAGAAGACCAGTTGCTGGAGTTTTGGGAGATGAATGTTGTCCCATTCTTGCCTGATATAGGATTCTAACTGCTCAACAGTCCTGGGTCTTCTTTGTTGTGTTTTGCGTTTCATTTGCAAATCACGTCAGGAAGAATGTACTAGTATCAGGGCAAGGGGTTTGTACCAATATCTGGCAGGGGTGTGTCTACTATTATTAGGACAAGGAAAGTGGGCTTGTATTAGTCAGGGCAGGTGATATGTACTAATATAAGGACAAGGGGCATGTACTAGTATCAGGAGAAGGTGTGTGTACTAATATCAAGGCAAGGGTGTGTACCAATATCTGGCAGGGGTGTGTCTACTATTATTAGGACAAGGAAAGTGGGCTTGTATTAGTCAGGGCAGGTGATATGTACTAATATAAGGACAAGGGGCATGTACTAGTATCAGGAGAAGGTGTGTGTACTAATATCAAGGCAAGGGTGTGTACCAATATCTGGCAGGGGTGTGTCTACTATTATTAGGACGAGGGGTGTGTACTAGTATCAGGGAAGGGGGTTTGTATTAGTCAGGGCAGGCGGTATGTACTAATATAGGGACAGGAGGCATGTACTAGTATCAGGAGAAGGTATGTGTACTAATATCAGGGCAAGGGTATGTACTAGTATTAGGGCAGGAGGTATGTACTAGTATCGAAGCAGGCGGTACACACGAGTATCACAGCAGGAAGTATGTACTAATTTCAGTCAAAGGGGTGTGTACCAATATCAGGCAGGGGTGTGTGTACTAGTAATAGGACAGGGGGTGTGTACTAGTATCAGGGCAGGGGGTATGTACTAGTATCAGGGCAGGGGTGTGTGTACAAGTTCAGGATAGGGGGTGTGTACTAGTATTAGGACAGGGGGTGTGTACTAACATTAGGACAGGGGGTGTTCAATAATATCAGGGTAGAGAATGTGTACTAGTATTAAGGCAGGTGCTTTGCCGCTTTAAATTTTTGCCGATGCTTTACTGTTCACATATTTACAGGATCAGAAATTTCTCGAGTTTACTGTTTAATATTGAAAGAATGTTTCACTGTTCATATTGGATAAATGCACTGTTGTAAACCACAATGGTGTGTTAATTTCAGATACAAGTACAAATCTCCCATAGGATTCATTACATTTGATTTAATATGCAATGTCGATGCCGGGCATGAGTGCAAGAGTTGCTTATTGATTAGGTGTTTGGTCTATTCCGCTCACCAGGAATAGGAACAATATCCCTGTCGTTGAACAGAACAATTATATTCTCATGGCTTCTCATGACTATCATTAATTAAAACAAGAGTATTTTGTCATCAGCATCTAAACTACATACCCCAAGGTGCTCAGTCAGCCACTTATTGTCTAGCCAGAGAGCAATGGCAATAAAATATACATGTTTTTTTCTGTCTCTGTGACATATTATTTAATTGTTCTTTTGATTTACAGAATGATAGAATATGTGGAAATTTCAAATATGCATCTTAATCATTGCAACAATGAATTGAAGTTTCATGTTCTGAATCATACATAAGGACTAGGAAAAATGCAACACTGATACTAAAGTATCAAACCATCTAAAAGTTAAAGTTTAGGTTTAAATGGAGGCTGGTGCATTGAGTTAGCATTTTGCTTTTTATATGTCATGGATGCTCCATTAGTGAAATCTCTCTGCTATTGTTCCCAAGTGTATGAGTTTGTCTCACTTCGGGTGGAATTATAGTGATTCCTAATTTTTGAGTGGTTTCTATTGAAAATGTTCTATGCCGATTTTTCTGGGGCACATCACCTGTCAGGAAATTTTTCCACTCAATCTGTTTGAGCTTCCATACTTCCAAAATGTTTTAGTGTGGAACCCAGAGATTCCAGTGCTCACCCTTACTGTCTAGGGGCTTTGCATTCTTCACTGTCCACGCTGGTATGTGAAATATTTATGGGTTTTCAGGGTCACATTTCCACAGGGTAATACTAGTTTACAGTACTCTGCTATATTGGATGCCACATTATACGTGGGTAGTAGTATGCTATTACATTTAGCCAACACAAAAAAAGTGGAGACACAGGTCTGGAAGCCACTCCTATGGTGTTCATGAGTTCTGAAGACAGGCCATGGGGACAGAGGTCTGGAAGCTGAATCCTACACTGATCTTAAGAGGTGAAGGGTCTCCAAGTGAAGGCAGCAAGATACTGTGCTACATAATAATAATATAATAAATGCAGTTATACTGAGTGGTGAACTAAGCAAAAAAAAAACAACTGGACCACAAGGCATTTATTTTTACCAGGACAAGCATTATCAATTTTCCTTTTCTTTACTTAAAACATTCAACATCAAGATACTGCTTTAAGCCTACTTAAGACATTTTTTGACAATGTAATAATGCCCCCAAGGTGACAGGTAATTAATTTCTATTTCTAGAACATTGTCCTTAAACTGGGTATGCAGTATAAGATTTTTTTCATTCAGATTTTGGTCTGAACGGAAAAAAATCTAACCAAACCTCCCACTGCAGCTGTTGTAATATGACAGTTGGCCCCGCTGGCTTTCAAAGTACCTGAACAGTGCCTGCATCTGACTGGATTTCAGGTGCTAATTGGCTGACAAATTTTGACCTGCCTCCTTCGATTTTTCAATTGAAGGGTGTCGGACGGGAGCTGGCAGAAAGAGCCACCAACCGATCACATTTCAAAATTCGCTTAGTATACAGCTTAAGTAATGCCACTAATAAAACTAGTTGCATAATGTTGAACTTTTATGGCACACAAACTTTGTTTAAGCTATAACTTTTGATAGTCAATAACAGAATGTCTGGACATGCTTACCCATACAGTGTTCCAGGGGGATGTCATTAGCTATTCGAATGTCATCCACAGCTATCTCTCCTGACTGGCCCTTTCCAACAATCCCCTCAATGACAACCTGCAAAGAAAGATTAAGGAATTGACAGGTCAATATCAAAAGCAAAATACTAAAAAACAATAACTTTCAAAAGCCAAGCACCAAAAAGCATTATGAACCTTTGGCATTTTATCTTTTTTCTCTGGGGAGAAGGAAATGATCATTAAGAGCTCTGAGTCGATTAGACTTTCTATTGACTTTCATGCCTGTAAACACATCTTTTGATTTTTAATCCGTATACTACTTAGTTATCACTACTGAGGCCTGAAGAGGTCACATCCCTAGCAAATATTGGATAGTTTATCAGTCCACCAGCGTATGACTACTCTTTCTGACCTAATTTATTTGCGTAATCTGCATTCACATTATGAACAGACAATTACAGGATGCATCTTTCAACTATAACACTACAACAGCTTTATAAATATAATGTTCCCAAATTATTTATATCTTCGAAGTTATGCCTGGGGTTAGTGTGTTAAATATTGTGTAGCATACAATTCTATGAGTACTGCATTATCCGCATGATTCATAATTAAATACATTTCTCAGAATGAGCCGAGTTCAGTCTTCCTGCTATGGGTAACCAAGAAAAGCACAAAGAAGTCTGTTACCCATCAGGTATAGGTTCCTCTGGTTAAGAACTAAACAATTAGAATTTAAAATGCAATTTCTTTCCAGCAGCAAGGCACTTCCTCACTGGCTGCTGATTAATACAGTTGCTTATCTCTTCAATAATCAATGCAATCATGTCTGTCCTTAAAAGGGAACAGCACAAGAAAAAAAGCAGCTTAGCCTTTCAATAGCCATTTGCAAGAATTTGCATCAATTCTGAACTGTGGCCTTTTCTAATACAGTGACTGCCATAAAACAGGAGGGCAATTTAATTAAATGCCAAAATGGCTGTTTATAGATTTCTTTCTAGAATGGTTTTCACTAAAGGACATTCCGACTTTGTTTCCAAAGACTGCAGATGTAAGTGAATCTGATACATAGTCAACCGGATAGAGAGAAAATAGTACGCAAACATGTACACAAAACTGTATTAATGGATGTACAGATAGACAGAAAAATAGATAGATACCATGTCACTCACATTAAAGACAAAAGAATGTAGAAATATGTGAAAAAGGCAAACATTTTCTTGATGCAAGGAGTTTTTTTTAACTACAGCCTAATGACTCCCACCATGTTGACAAGTCATTAGCACCTAGATTTTGCTTGTTATCTATGGATGCATTCATGTGTCACTTCAAGAACAATCTATGTCAAATCTTCCCACCTCATTATTACCCAATTACATCATCTGCGTTTCTGTATTATTTATAAACTGCTCTGATTATTTGATCAGATGCATAACCACACATGAGATAATACAAAGAAATATACAGTAAGTGATATACATTAAAATCACATACCACAGAGTCTAGTTTCTATTCCGTTGCTTCTAAGATCCAGCACCACTACTCATGTGTTCTCTGGAATTGGAATGCCTGCTCTGTCTTTAACAAGCTCACCTCTGTCCATGACCTTTTTACCACCAACTCCCTTAACGTACTTTCCATTACTTAAACTTGGCTCTACCTCTACAGCTGCCCTCTCCCATGATGGCTTCCACTGAACTCACTCATTTAGACCCAGTGGACAAAAGGGAGATGGGGCTGGAATCCTTATATCTCTACAAAGCACTTATCAAGTTCTTCCTTTACATGTCCTCTTTTGAGGCTCACTGTATTCAGCTTTTGTTCTTCAGTTTCTCTGAGGATTGCTGTCATTTATTGGCCTCCTGGACAGTTGTCATACTTCCTTGACAACTTCTGTGCCTGGCTACTCTACTTTTTCTCATCTAAAATGCCCACTAGCATACTTGGTGAGTTTTTTTTTAATTATAAATCTTTATTGGAGGGAAAGACAGTAATGCAGGGGTGTCAAACTCAATGTAATCGTGGGCCGCATCAACATTATGGTTGCCCTCAAAGGTCCTGTAAGACTATATAAATGTATCTAATCTTTATCATGATTGCCTCTGCATTCGATTATCACTGGTTTTAGTAATAGCTTAATACCTAGATCTGAAAGTAGAAGTCTAGGAAATGGCCTGGTGGGCCGGATTCGGCCCCTGGGCCTTGAGTTTGACACATGTGCTGTAATGACTCCAATAGGTCACACAGCACAAAAACCAAATGGCAATATCAACTAAAACAGTACAGGCATGCTTATGAGGACTAGACAGAATTGAAGGACCAAAATATATATCAAAAGCATTAACAGGAGTAACAATACTAGAGATATGTCAATAATCCAGGAGGGGTCATACGAACTTCCCAAAAAATGTTTTCCCTTTATAAGTAGCGAAACTGGCAAGGAGAAAAGATAGAGAACGAAGAAAAGGAGAAAGGAGGTAGCCAACAAGAGAAAAAAAGTGGGGGAATGGGGAACTGAGAGAGGGGGAGAAAGAGAAATCTATCCAATAAAACTACATACAGTTAAATTTTTCAGAACGGTTGTGAAGCTCAGCCGTAAGCTCCCCATGTGCATAATGTTGTTTATTCTGGAGAACCACCATACTTGGAGAGTTTACCAACCCTGTTAATACTAACACCCTGGCTAACTCTCAACTTCCCAACCTAACCTCCTCTTTTGACCTAACAATGGAAACATGATGGTAACACCTTGACCTTGTAGTCACACGCCTCTGTGCTGCTTGCAACCTCTCCAACACCTTTTCTCTCTCTGATCCCAACCTTATCAGCTTCACACTCTTCTTGTCCTCAACTCCCTATCCTTCCAAACAGCAAACAGTTACCTATAGAAACCTTTTCGACTTTAACACTTGTGTTCTCTATTCTGCTACTAACTAACTTTATAACAAATTCTCACCCCTGACCTGGCCACTTGATCTCATTCTGACTGACACACTCGCTCCCCACACTACACACAGAATTAGGCCCTGGCCGCAGCAATGCTAGCAAATTAATGACACCAGCAGGGTTATTCACAAGAGGGTGAAGAGTTTGGAGAAGACAGGAGAAGTGAACAATCTAGGCCAAAATAGATCATTTGGAAAAATTCTCCAATTCAGCTCACTTTCCAGTTCAGCTATGTTGTCCTAGATTGTTCACTTCTCCTGCCTTTTCCAAACTCTTCACCCTTTTGTGAATAACCCTGCAGAAGTTTCAAATGACATACCCATGCTCTTGCACTATTGTGGTGTAAAAGTAAATCCCTGCAATACTTTAGCCTGTATCAAGTTGCCCTACTAAAATAAAATTTCTCCCCCTGTGTTTTGAAACACACCTATTTCAATAGTCTTATTAACACCATCTCATACAGTCCCTGTCAATTCAACCTTTAACGCACTACTTTGTACCACACCGCCTTTTCCCACTAAAGGTGCCCATACACTGCGATTATCGCGGGAGATCCCACGATCGTACAATAATCGCAAAGTGTATGGTAGGTGTGCAACCGTTTTTAGTGTACAGTCAAACGTCTTTTGTCTAAGGAGCATGTTCGAAAACCAGCCGAAAATCTTACGAGTTTCGGTGGTTTGTGGCATGCTCGGGAAACAAATGCCCAACGGGCAACGCGCACACTGCCCGTTCAGCATTGCGGTCATCGCAAGTACGATCTGCCTGTCCAAGATGGGTAGAGTGTACGTTTTTTTAATTACTTAACAACCATCACAAGACTAAAGGTGCCCATACACTGTGCGATTATCGCACGATAATCGTGGGAAATCCTGCGATCGTACGATAATTGCAAAGTGTATGGCAGGCGTGCAACCGTTTTTACTGTACGGTCGCACGTCTTTTGTCCCTAAGTCTTTTAACCCTAAGGAGCATGTTCGAAAACCAGTCGAAAATCGTACCATTTTCGGCTGGTTTGTGGCATGCTCGGGAGACAAATGCCGAACGGGCCGGTGTGCGCACACGTACACTGCCCGTCCAACATTGCGGTAATCGGAAGCGATGATCGCAAGTACGATCTGCCTGTCCAAGATGGGCAGATCGTACAGTTTTTTAACTACTGTATAACCATCGCAAGACTACGGACTTGCGATGGTTGTAAAGTATATGGGCACCTTAAGGTCTTGCGATGATTGTAAAGTGTATGGCCACCTTAACTCCCCTTAAGCAATTTGTGATGAGCTCTCCTCAGTCCATTTTTCTTCGCAAGGGAAGTTTCCCTTAGTATATATATAGATCTATAGATCTATATATATCTATCTATAGATCTATAGATCTATATCTATAGATCTATAGATCTATATATATGAGAAAAAAAAAGGTAACTATATGTAGTAAACGCTTTGTGTCACCAAGTAAAATAAACCCTGTGACATATTGGGTATAACGCATGTACTTTTCAAAGGCTGTCTTTATTCCATTTATGCTGACTGTTTGGGATGATGTTTCATTTCTATTTGATTACAATCACAGAAACATAGAGCTGATACCTGCATGTCTAAACTACAGGGAGTGGAGAATATTTTTTTTTGTAGCGAGACAAGACTTCAAAATTCTGCCGAATACATCAAACGCCTAATGCCATCCACAAAGACCCAAATACTGCTATAGATCAGTGCTTTCTGAATAACAAGCAGCGTACCATTTAGTTGCTATAACAACACGAGAAACAGAATGAAAACAACTCTGCTTAACTGAAGTCTCCGATGGGAGCCATCCAGATTCTCCTGTAATATTAAAATAAACACTATAAATCCTCTTAATACAAATCTCTTATTGCATATCTGCTAGAACTGTCCCTTTAATTCAAATATCTTGGAAGTTGGCTTCTCTCCTGCAGTCCGCTGACAATTTATTAACCTAATGATATATGCACACTGCAAAGTATCACGGCTTTCAAAAAGTGTCCAATGGGACCTGAGACAAATTTAAGGCTCACTGTAATTAAGAATACCTTGCATTATCCAGGTGACACATTCGACTAATATGCATAATGTTGAGAGGCACAGCTAAGAGAGGAGAGGTAGCACAAAAGAACTAGGAGTCATCCTCAAAATGAACAATGTTTTTGTTTCCCTATAGCTGGGGTATGGAAAATATAGTCTCAGAGTGAAGCTATCAGTATAGAGTAACTTAATTTTTCTTTTTTGCATAAGAGCCCACCCACAGCACTGACAAAAATAAGTAGGTGCATTATAATCCCCATGTTCACTAACCCTTTGTGTTTATGGAGAATTTGCAAGAGGAGCAATAATTTTAAACCCCAAAGTTACACTGCGTATGAGTTTTTATTTTATTTTAAACCTCAACTCCAGCCAAAACTGTTGTTTGCTTGGTTTTGGATAGAGTGGGAAAAGGGTTAGAATATCTGTCAGCATTTTACTCAGGTCCATGTCCCTGTTGGAGAAACCTACTCTTCCTCCTTGGCCCAGTGACACCTTGTAACACCCAGGGTGTCACAGAGACAAGAAATGAGGGTAATAATCACCAATGAGACATAGAAAACCTGCCAGCTTTGCATTGGTGTCTAACTCTTCTACAATATATATTAAAATAAGAAAAAAAAAGGTTCTGACTGGGGTAAGGTTTTAAGGCAGTACCAGGTGTAACATGAGCAATGATCTCCGTTATTCTTATGCACTTCCCACTTTGCTAATTCTATATTATTTTAGGATCATTAACTATTTAACTAATTATTTTAGGAACATCTCATAGATACAGTCGTTGCAAATATATCCAAATAAATAAAGTGTAATCTAGTGGATAAATGCTATAATTATTTTCTGAAATATTGTCACATGATTCAGTGTGTACTTAACTTGAAGCTGATTTTAAGCTTCACTACAGTAATAATAATACTACAGTAATACACTACAGTACAGTACAGTACATTATTATTATTATTATTACACTACAGTAATAATAATAATAATGAAGAATATATTTTACAAATGCACATTAATTACTATTATTTCAGTTAAGGGGTGGTTTTTGTTTTAAATGGAGATCTAAACTACAGACATGGAACAAATAATTTTGAAAGTCAGTGTTACAGATATGTAAAACTATAATGTATAAAATTATCATATTAAATGGTTGTTGTACGTCCTTTCTACCATATGAAACAGAAGCAGCCATGATAATGTCTCTCCAGAGGGTAGAACTGTGTTTTGTTAGCTACAAGTAAAGAAAATGTCTTAATAGCAGAAACACTTTGATATAATTGCCATGTTCGTTCTGTTTCAAAGTTTCATAGTTGATGACACTCATTTGTTATATCCAGATCAGTAAATCAATTTTCCTGATCTACAAACATTATGGCCTGTTACCCAAACCCTGGAATGTAGTGCATTGACTGAAACAGACCTTCTGTTCTGTTGGAACAGGCTGTGGAGAAAAGAGGGATCTAGAATGGGTCTAGTCAATTGTATCACAGAAACTCTCGGAGTTATTTACTAAAGAGCCGAAGGATCCAGCCGTAGCTTTGGCTGATCCTTCGAGTCGCTTCACGAACGCATATGCTTTGGCTAGGCTGAGCCGTAGTGACAGCCGAAGCCAAAGCCGACCAATCTCCACGCAAATGTCAGCTGGGCGGACTCAGCCGTGACCTCGCGGCTCGCTCTGCCCAGTTGTAATAATCAGCCTCCCCAAATGACCTGAGGACGCTGATCTGTCATTAAACAATAACAGATGGGAGGAGCCGGCCGTGACGTCACGGCCGGCTCAGCCCATTTGTTATTCATTGGCCGGGACCTGCTGAAGACTCTGATAAGTGTCGACCAAGAGGAAACAGTTGGGCGGAGCTAGCTGTCACCACAAGCTCCACCCAATTGTTTTTCTTGTGCCGCCATCTGTCAGATGCTACATTTTGCGGCGGGAGTCGGAGGTACCGAGCAGAATAGCTGAGCCAAATGCAGTTGATGTACGGCTGATTTTAGCCGATGTACAGCTGATTGTTGGCAATCAGCCGTACAAGACTGAAGTGAATAGCCAAACAGCGTTCGGCTTACTCTACTTCGGCTGGGTTATTCATTTGGCTGCCTTCACCAGCTCTGTGAATAACTCCCTCTGTGTTTGACCTAATTCACAGTGAAGTAATATGGCTGACAGCAAAAATATCTGATGTTGGCAAGATAGTGCCATGTCCTGAAGAAGCATCTGTTGAAGATAATTTCTTAATTAGCAGTTATGTCATAAAACAGATGTAATTTAGTATGGGCTACAATTTTTCATACCTGGTAATCTTCCTCATCACTTTGCAAGAGGATTTTGCCATCTTTCCATTCTCCTCCCTGCTCCTCTCTTATTTTCCACAGTAACTTGGTCCCTTGGCTGGATCTTCTTAGAACCTTCAAAATTCCATCACTGGTTCCTGAAGCACGATAGCGAAACACCAAGCAGAGGACACACCGGGGCTGGTGCATTTTTGGACTTATTAAACGTGCATGATGCCCCTCTCTTCGCCCGCTGCTGGGCAGGCGTAAATAGTTTTTACTACTCACTGAAACAAATAAAAAAAAGCAGGTTAGTTTTTCATTAGCTTGACTTTCCACACATAGTTAATCAAATTAAATGACAGCGCCAGATTTACTTGTATACTATTAAGAATATTTACCGTTCAGGGTATATAAATATCTGCATGCAAATTCCTACTTAAAATATGAAATACAAAAGTCTTCTTTAGTAAATAAATACAGAAGAAAATCAAGAAGAGGAATAAAAAAAAACATCTATATATTACAAAGTGAGTAAAGTTGTGTTAGTATTGGACTAAAAGGGTTGGACCTTACTTTTAAGCATAGTCTGAGTGACGGTTCCTGAGGGGTGTGTTGTAGGTCAGAATGAGAGTGCTGCTTATTTGCCACGTTAGTGAAGTAAAGCATGACCACAAGTGCCCAAAAGCAGAAAGTATGAGTGCCAGAGCCAAATAGATTACAGACTTGAAGTATGGTAACTAAATTGCAAAACGGTAGAGTTGACTGTCCACGTTTAGCCATGGGGAATGCACCATGAGCAAGTCCCATTCAACAATGATCTTATGTACAGAATACAGTCAGATAATAGCTATCATAACCTTAACAGTTCTAGAAAGTACACCTGGATTGTAAATTATTACTAGGTTTACCTTCTGTTTGCTGGCTATAGTTTATATAAATGATATAAACCCTTGAGGTCAATAATAAATTATGGTGAGAAAAAACCCCAAAACCATGTCTGAACAACAGAAACATAAATTAAAGGAAACAGACCACATAACCAGGACAATTTATCATATAATTTTGATCCAATCAGAATTACAAACCTGCATCATCTCAACTCAGCTAGAACATGTCAAAATAAGCTGATTCAAAAAACCCAAAATAATTTTTAAAAAAACAAACCATTCTACTTTTATTAATCTGTCTGATGTACTTAGGTTTGGACATAGACAAACTTGATTTTACCATGTCAAAGAAGGTTCTGAATATGTGTGTCAATGTATCAAGATCAGAACTGTAGCTCATGGCTTTTTCAAGAACTTCAAAACACTTTTCTGGAACTAAAAAGAAGGTGTGCCTTATCCACCCCAAAGTCACAAGTTCTCAGTTTGTTGAAGAATACAGATACCCCTTCTGTCCTTCACTGTCAGATGTGACCTCTGTGGGAATTCTTGGTCCCCAAGCATGAAAAGCAGTAACAGGGTCTGTGACAAATCTTTCTTTCCAGGCACAGTTTTGATGCATGAGAGCAGCTTCTGTGAGCAGTTAAAAACACTGAGCGCATTCTGTTCTGTGATAGCCTACACTCAATGTTACTGTCATGGGGTGCAGAGTACAAACAACTACAAAGACTGACAAGAAATTAACTTTTCTGTGGAACTCAACACTGTAACTCTTTCATTGAATTGGATTTATAACAAGTCATTATTCGTCTAGTATAGCTTTTAGATATTATTTATTTTACAAAATCAAGTTGTGTTCTGTGAGAGCCTCACAAATACGTCTACATGCACTTATTTTGTGTTTTCTGCATCATACCACCAACTGGCTATTTTGTCACCTAACAGAACTCTATTGGATTTAAAGTGTATTTCCACGTTTGCAGCCAAATTGGAATAAAACTGTATACTGTATATGTATACTGTATATATATATATATATATATATATATAATATATAT
>NW_017306735.1:430068-448748 GCF_000935625.1 Nanorana parkeri
TATATTATGTTCCCATTCCCATCACATAACTTAAAAAATTAATTTAAAGAAGAGCTCCAGGAGAAATTTTTCTTAACCCTTGCAATTTTTGTCTAGGTGCTAAAATAACAAAGTTATACTCACCCAAAACACTGAGCTTTCCAGCTATCACAGTGCTTTCTCCAACCTGTCTCCTCCGCTGCAGCATTGGAATCTTCCTCAGTGTCCTCACGTCTATAGTGAGGGGAATTTATCAAAACTGGAGCACACAAAATCTGGAGCAGTTGCCCATAGTAACCAATCAGCCTCTCACTTTCATTTTCAAAGCTTAACTGAACAAATAGAAGAGAGAAGCTGATTGGTTGCCATGTGTGACTTCTCCAGATTTTATCTGCTCCAGTTTTGATAAATTCCCCCCATAGTATATAGATCTTGATGATCTATACACTAGAACGCTGCAGTGGAAGGGGAGAGACACTCCAGGGACTGGTCTAAATTCTGCTAACATTTTAAGTGTTTTATACTTAAAAACCCAAACTAGCTTCTCCTCTATGTAATGTTAAGGAGGAGCTGTGGGATGTTGAAAGAAGAAAATACAATCATGTATACCCAGCTTTATCTTTATTCTAATAAACTCTGTCTGTACTGTGCTGGCAGATTCCATTATCAGCTGTAAGCTAGATGTGGAAACTGTCTGTCCTAGCAAAGTAATAAAGACTTAGAAGCATTGTATGTTAATGAGAGGAAGTTCAATCTGTCCCTCAATTTGTCCCTCTACTTTCACTTTTAAACTTCTCAAACAGTCTGCAAATCTACACAAGGGCTTTCACTAAAGAGACATCTAAAAAGGTAAGAAATGTTTGTTTGTTTTTATATTTTAATGTATGCTGTGTGACAGTGGCGTAACCAGAGTTATGGGCGCCCGGGGCAGAACATTTTTTTTCGCCCCCCGCCCCCCCATATTATATAAACATCCACTGGAACTGTACCCCCCACCCCCACACATATATATCAGCTAAGGAACTACAAGTCCAAGTATGCCATCATTGTCCCTGTACCCCCCCCCCCCCACACACACACATATCACCCAGGGAACGGCAATATCTGGTTGTTGTAATACCCCACTGCTGTGTGAACAGGAGCACGTAACAAACACATAGAGGGGTTTTCCCAAATTTGACGACAAAAGAGAAACTACACTGTAAAGTGAATCTGTGCTTTGCCCACACATTTAATTTCAATGCAGCTGCCAGCCCAGTCACCTGTTGCGCACGTCATTATGTTTACACGTGACATCATTATGCAGACGTGTAATGATGTCACATGCACTTCACTGCCAGGTGCCATCTTGGTGATGGACGCCAGCAAAGAGAGGAGGGTATGTTCATCCAGTGGGATAAGGTATGCTACCGGGTCCCCTCCTCTCACTTGCAGCTGTCGGGCTCTTATTCCATAATCGAGTGCCTAACTTTTTAGAGAGGGTGACACCATCCCTCCTTCTGATGGTGTCACCCGATGCAGGCCGCACCCCCCTTGGGACGCCATTGGCTGCCAGAGCTGTGCATATTTACCATCCCAAGCTATCATTTTACCGGGGAAAGGAAGTCACATTCCTGTTCCTTTCAAGTATGGGCAAGGATGTGACTCACTTCTGTTTATCCCACATGACAGCACTGGTGGTTGGCAATTGGCCACACAAAGACATCATGTGCTATTAGATGGTGAAGGGGATGGAGTTAACCTTGTGAAAGCTACAATTTGTGATTTGGAGCTTACACAAGGCTACTTCTTATCGCTCCCATGTGTCAACAGAATGGAGCAAAGGAATGGTAAATACAAGCAGATGCAGGGGGCCGGCATTAAATTAACATGTTACTTCTCTTGTATGGACAAAGCACAGGTTTCTTTTAATGGCGACTACAAGAATTTTATGCATTTATGCAGTCTCCAAGCACTAAATTATTTCATATGTGTCTAGCCCTTTTGGCAAGGTTGGCACTCAGGAACACATAAATGTATACAATTTATGCAGTCCACACTTAAAACAGAACACAATACATTAAATAGTGTGCTACTCTTACTGTACAGAACGATAAACTCACAGTCAAATCACAAAAAAAAAATATAGTTTGATTTCTGTATCAGTATCATGATAGGAGACTGACTTGGCACAGAATCGTGAGGTGGTTTCTCACCAATAACTATAAATTCTGCCGCTAGGGCTATGTTACTCCTTAAAATATACAATGGAGCAATGATTTCATTAGTCAGGCTTAATAAGTGTCAGCATCTAACAACTCTAGATGCATTATGCACATGAGTTTATGCAGCTTACAGCATAACACTTGATATTGTCATTGCTTTGACAAGCATATTCACTGGACTCTGTCTGGTTCTGCATGCAGGCAATGTCATGCGCATATCATTTATCCTGAAGCCTTCTGGCATCTCACGTTTTATAACATTCGGATATATATATATAGTTTTTAGTTTTATATTAGTATAGTTTTAGATATATATTTATATATTTAGTTTTCCTACATTTTAAATAAAAGCAGTGCTGACGGGTTGCTTATGCCCATTATAAGTGGAAATAAAAGTTACCAGCCTTTCACATTATCACTGTGATTACCTGTGGTGCCTACTATCAAACAGCTGCATAGCATATGGCACATAAAAGGTTAACAAAATAACAGGCAATTATAATATCTCTGGGGAGAGGAAATGAAAAGCAAAATGCTGCATAGGTTATAAAAATAGGCTCTTCCCTTCATGCAGAAGGCTCATTATATTAATTAAACATTATTAGGCTGATGGAGATGGGCAGGCAGTGATTTCTATAGAGACTGTTGGTAAGTGTTCTCTCTGTTGCTGTGAGCACCTATTCGCTGCACAGGGGCCTGTTCCAAAACGGATTGCTGACCCACACGTGGACTTTTTTGATTTACTAAACTGCCACTATTTTTGCGTTCCTGTATCATTTAAAAGCTTCTATGATCTATTTTGTATGTTACAGAGAACATAACTTAAAGGGAACCTGTCAGAGATAAAGGAACTACTTTTACTGATTTGTTTCTACAGGTTTATGTTACAGGGATGGCCGTACCTTTGTTTTACCACTTAGTGGGTCACAGGAGGTGGGACAGGTCCTTCTCATGTGTTAGGCAAATTTTCTTACAACATTGGGCCTAATCATGAGACTGTGGCAGACCACCCTCCCACTTAGAATATAGGAATCAGGTATGAGTTTCAACCAAACAGCAATTTGTAATGGTCTGCAATGAAGTCTGCCAAAGTGCTTGCAATCTATATAAATGAAACATTAACAATTTCATGTTGCAAATTACAGATACACTATGTAAATGTGCTTTGTATTGATATTTCAGTTTTCAGTTGACGATGGAGAGTTAGAGCACCTAACAGTATCTTCTATTTCTCAGGGACTCCGATGGTGATATCAGATCTCTGCTTTGAGTTTATAGATCTGAACACATGTTATGTCCATTCCAACCCTATCCTTCTCTCTATGTTGGATCCCTTATTTATTTTATATTACAGAGGCGAAGCAACAACCAAAGGTGGGTCGGAACAGAGTAATGGGTAGGAAGAGATCTCAGTGCTGAGATCTCACCACCAGATTCATCTATTAGTAAAGTATCACTGTTGGCTGAACAGACCCTTCAACCCTGTGCCCCTCACCCTGTCAATAGCGCAGGAACTGCAAGCTGTCAGTAACAGCCTGGGTCCAGCACTAAGTCCAGGAGCTGCAATGATTAGTGTAAAAGTTTAAAAAATTGTAAAAAAAAAAAAGTGTAAAAAAACATAGAATTCAGGTAGCATCACTGAGGTTGGATGATCTGTGTTCAAAAACTCATGTAAGTAAACGCAATGTCCTTTAAAAGTTTATGGATCATAAACCTAAGAAAAAATTGTTGTCATGCTAATTTTTAACCTCTCCACGACCTAAAGCTTATCTTAATGTTACAGTAAGAATTTACGCAAATCATTTTTCCCCTTCATGCGCTGCAATGTAGGGTCTAAAAAGGGAATAAAGCTCTACTAAAGTACAATTCACTTTGAGCTTTATCATTCCCCTATTTTATAAAGAAGTCATGCTAATGTGAACAGCAGCATTTGTTGATTATACAGGTGAAACTCGAATAATTAGAATATCGTGCAAAAGTAATTGCAGTAAGTGCTGCAAAAGGGGCCCAAAGCAAGTACTGAGTACATATGCATGCTTATACTTTTCAGAGGTCCGATATTGTTCTATGTACAATCCTTGTTTTATTGATTGCATGTAATAATCTACTTTTTTGAGGTTGTGGATTTGGGGTTCTTGGGGTTTTCATGAGCTGTAAGCCATAATCATCACAATTATGACAAATCACGGCTTGAACTATCTTGCTTTGCATGTAATGAGTCTATCTCATATATTAGTTTCACCTTTTAAGTTGCATTAGTGAAATAAATGAACTTTGCACGATATTCTAATTATTCGAGTTTCACCTGTATGTTGCCGTAAATTCATAGGGTTGCACAAATGATGTAAACATTGAGTTAAAAATAATTACAGTAAAATACATTTTAAAACTTTTTTTTACCATTTATTACACTGAGGAAATAAAAATATATGTATCTACACTTGCAACCAAATTACAGCCCCATCTACCCAAAAAACATAGATGTATAATAGGTTAGGGTAGACTGCAACAAAAAATATCATGTACAGAAACAAGACCAAAAATGCTCTGGGATTCAATGGGATTTAGGGAGAAAAAGTAGTATCCCATAGTAACAAATCTGAATTCATCATGTCTTGGTATGACTTGAACAGCGTGAATTCTGAGTGATGGTCATAGAAATAAATAAGAATTTATCTTGTCCTAGTGTGACTTCAACAGCATGAATTCTGATTGATGGCTATACCAACAAATCAGTATTAATCTTGTCCTGGTCTGACTGGAACAGCATTGATTCTGATTGATGGCTGTGAGTTACTAAAGTTAAGTTAGGACTCATTTTTAAATAAGGCTGCTAATCCTTTATGTAAACTGTAAGGATAAATACTGTATACTGTATGCTTTGCATCATCATGACATAATTATGTTCCGGTGGGCCAGATTGCATTGTAGAAGTCTTAATATTACATTTGTAATGTCGTTATTCACTATTTTTTTTAAATTGGTCTTTAGACTTTTACTATGTGGGTACAAGGCAACAAATGAATGGTATGCATTGCCCTATATAGAAGATAACACTACTTATAACAGTTAAAAAGTTGGTTGCTATAGTACCATGTATTCATCAAGGCATTGTACAGATTATGCTGATGAACATATCCCTGTGGCAAATCCAGAAGGGATACTGATGAATAATATTACCTTTGCATGAATTATCATTATTTATGCCATACATAAATATTCTAAAGTACTGTAAAATCTTGTACAGTATATGACATACTGCTCACTTGTTGCTTAATGCTAAAAGAGAAACTCTATTTACTTTATTTTAGGCTATTTTTAACTTAAATGTGTCCCAAACTGAGGTTAGATAATCAAGGATCATAAAACCCACAAATACTATACTGTATATACGCAGATCTATCAATAATCATAGTTTTAAGATTTTGGTGTCTGTAGAGTGAGCAGAATAATAACTCACCTGCATTTTAGATATTCACCAGTCTCAGAATGACCTGTTCCATGTCAATATAATGAACTTTGCACTTACCAGGAATGGAGCTTGAATGTCCCATCCATGGGCTATTGGGATGGAATGACCACGTAAAATCGGCTTCAATATCATGCGTCCAGCTGCACACATCTTCAGAATGGTCGAAATTGCAATTAAATCCTGATGGGACCTGGCAATCTAAAAGGTAAGAAAACACAAGTAGAGAGATTTTAATGATGCTTTTACATCACTTTTTTCTTTTTTTTTTTATCCAGTGCTAAATTGCTAAAGCTGTGAGGAGTATGAAATCCGTGCCTTATGGGATCCTTTTAGTTGGCTCACATGTCTTAAATCTGACATTCATTTTGATAGACTGAAACCCACCTAATCCCACCAACACAACAAAGACAGAGAGCCTTGGGTCACTCATAATCATACCCAGTCTTCCATTAAAAACTCAAAATAATGTCTTCTTGGGAAATACTAGGGGATCTACTTATAGCCAGAGCTACCTGCTCATTTGTTCATGCATATAAAACCCCACTTGCAAACATGGAATTTCTAATTTTAGTACCATAAAAGGATATTAACCAATGTAACAGAAGCAAAATAAGAATTGGAAAGTACTGTATTCAATACTGTATTTCTGCTTAGCCAGTGTGGACATGGTATAGAGAGGAAGGGATGCTAGGAAAGGCAAATAGCCATGCACACATCATGTTGCAGGCTGTCAGTAAAGCTTTCCTGTGAATAGAAAAATGTTCCAGGTTGCTGCCCCGCTACAATACAATATACTCCTAGAACCAATATGATAGTAGAGTAGGGTGCTAGTTTGCTCTACTCATCTAGTTGTCAGTTATAGGTGTACTGAATTTGACTAAGACGAATATGTCTTTTAGTTTCTTTGCTTTGTGGGGCAATGAAGTCATATCTTGTAAGGCTAGCCAGTCGGCAAGGGTAAGAAAAGGCAGAACAAGACTGTAGGCCAAAGGGGACAGCAGGTATAATATTATTGTATTATGTGCTTATATTAAAGATAAGTGGTTACGAATGACGGAACATGCTTCCTTCTGAATCATGAGACTTTCAGTACATATTGGATGTACTTCTTTTTTTAAAGGACCTAAGATAACAACATGCTGAGTCGATAGAAACATGTGTTCTGTGCAAAATTTTTCATCTTGGTAAATCTCCTTCAAAACTGGCAAGCACACCCAGCTTTGATCACTTGTGCACTGTGCTGTTGTTACATAATGTCATTAAAATTGGTTCTTGTAGCAATCACCTTTGGCCACTAAGGAGGCTATATATCCCGTTGTGTTATAAAGCAAGCTATTCTGTCTTTAGAAAAAGCATAGTGTCATTGGAAAAAATATATTGGGTATGAACTGGGCAGAATGATTATATATGTTGCTGATCTTTATATACAAAACCCATTTACAGATATAGCTACAAAGACTAGCTAGCTAACCATTAAAAAAAGGTGTTCAAGCTGTAAGGAAAAAACAAACCTTATTCTATACTTTGTTATACTGGGCAAAATTGCTGCTCATCCATATTCAGAATAAGTCATCAGACTGACCAAACCAACTAAATTCCACTTCATGACCCTTTTCTAAACAGTCATTTTGAAGGGGGTCTACAGATAATGAAAATATAAGCTACATCTATGATAGCTAATATGTGGCTGTAAAATAATAGCTGTTCATGAGCACTTACTTTCCCTGTAACCTAATATTAATGGTTAATGTAAAACTAAACTGATTTGTACAATCCGATTGTAATGTTTTAGAAAGGAGTTATTTGTGATTTGATCTAATCAAAACACATGAAACTATAAATATAATTATGTTAAATGTGCATTAAATAAAGCTTTTTATGCTGAATACAAATTGATAATCTTTCTAAAAGCGTGGTTACCTTCAGTACCTGTAGAATCACTTGTTTCCTCTTCTGGAACCACAAGTGTTGTAGTTTCCTCTGTTTTGATAGTAGGCTTAACTGTCTCTGAGGTAGGTTTGGTTTCTGCCAAAAAGTGAAATGTGACTTGTGACAAACAATACTTTAAATATATGATCTGGGTAACAACATTTACAAACTACATTACTAATGAAAAAAATCAATGATGACTCATTTGTTTAATCCTTACATAACCTGAGGGGTACATTTCCAACAAATGAGCCCCATTAGTAATGGTAAATACCTCTTTTGACATAAATGGCTCTAACTTGCTTTATGCAGTATTTACATGACAACAACTGCTGCTCATACTTGCCCACTTATCCATTTGTTTCACTAAAGACATCAAAGCCTCTTACTGAAGCCAATGTCTAATATTACACCCCCTACATAACAGGGTTTGAAGTCTGCTAATGTTACTAATGAGAGCTTGCTTTCATACTAAGTTTTTTGCTGTAAAGACTATTTGTAATTTTCAGCCAAAAAATGCTAAGTAATGGTTATACATTAGCATCACCCCGTTTCAATAACATAGAAAATGTCTTAAAAGTCAGATTTTAGAAACCTCAAACTGTTGTTTTAAGCACACTGCATCTTAAAGAGGTAAAACTTGAGAAAAGAAAACCAATCAGGTTTCATCTTTTATTCTCTGAGGGGGGAAGACAAGTTATATGACTATAAGTTACTTTTTTTGTTTTCATTTTCTATTGTCTTGTTTTTATTCTAATAAGCCAGATACATGTGTGCTAAAACTGAAAGAGTTAACCAATGTTCTCACTGGACTATTACATCCATGTGTTCTACACTGAGAAACTAACTCCAATGAATGCTGAACTTGAATGGAACAAAAACCTGCCAAAATCTGTGATGTGAGGATAATTTGCTTTAACAAAATAGAAAAAAAAGGATGCTTTGATCCTTATTCCCTCTTTGGTAAGAAGTTTTGTTATAAACTAACGGTAGTTGTGAGTCTTTGTTCTAGTTTTTAGATCTGATGTTTGCCAATGGATTTGAAAGACTGAAGCAATACTATAAAAGGTAATGTATTTATTCTGCAGTCAGGATTAGCAGATGGCTCTCAATTTAATGCCAGGTTGCTGATTTTTAAAGCAGAAATATCTCTCCAGATGCCTATATAACTTTAACTCCAGCTATGTCTGTGTCATGCCCTGGGCGTTTTCTCTGCTCTTCTAAATATCCTTTACCATCATCACTACGAGTAAAAGAGAGGCAGGGGGGAGAGAGAATCAGCCAAACAGAGACGGGGAAAGATCTGTTTTAATAGTCTGAAATTACATTCTACATGTATCCTAGATAAAGTGTTTTACTTTAGAAAAAAAATGAAGATATTATATGAACAGGCAAGAATTTATCTTTATATACACAGTATCCCTGCTGACTGCTACTTCAAACACAGCCCTAAGGAATTGTTGGACGGTGCACTTATAAAAGGAATTTTTTTTCCGTTGGTGAAATGGCTGGAAAGTACTAAACAGCAAAATAAAATATGAGACAAGTGTGCACCTCCAGACTCTTGTCTAAGATGACTCATATGGGAAAACTTAAACAACACTATCAAGTCCAGGGATCTGTTTCTTATAATCTCCAACATGGGGTTTTCCTTCCTCCTTACCCCTTTAGCATACCATATAGCTTCAGTTAATTTAAAAAAATACATAAACAATACATACCCTCTATTAAACAGGATGATAAATAAATATAATGTCTACACCAGTGGAAAACATGTAAACAGATTGTTATACAATGTAAGGGATGGTTTAACATATCTCCTGGGGACATCTATGCACTGTTTACAGGTTATAATGGTGCATAACAAGAGAACACCGAAATGTCTAGTAAATAAAGGAGTCAATACCAGGATTTCACCGGCACACACTTAGAAATTAAAATATCAATATTGCATTGATATATTTATTCAGTGAAGGATGTCACATACAGGTCTATTCACAAAAGGGTGAAGAGTTTGGAGAAGGCGGGAGAAGTGAACAATCTAGGCCAACATAGCTAAACTGAAAAGTCAGCTGAATAGGAGAATTTTTCCAAATCGGCTATGTTGGCCTAGACTGTTCGCTTCTCCTGCTTTCTCCAAACTCTTCACCCTTTTGTGAATAGACCTGATAGTGTCATATGGTGCTAATGTTTCGGGTCCTCACAGGGATCCATCATCAGAGCGACACAGTGACACTTTATTTGAATTTCTAAGTGTGTGCTGGTGAAATCCTTGTATTGACTTCTTTATTTACTGGACATTTCGGTGTTCTCTTGTTATGCACCACTATAACCTGAAACAGCTGCTAATACAAGATGACAATTCTATGAAGGTGTCAAGAACTATCTTAAAGTCTATGTCAGAGCATAATAAAAATAATGCTGTACAGTGGCTTAGTGGTTAGCACTTCTGCCTTACAGCACTGGGGGTACCTGGTTTGTATCCTGGTCAAGACACTATCTGCAAGGAGTTTGCATGTTCTCCCTATGCTTGCATGAGTTTCCTCTGGGTACGCCAATTTCCTACTACACTCCAAAGACATGAGGAATGTTTTTTGGCTCCTGTCTAAATTGGCCCTGTGTGCAACAGGAACCTTAGATTGTAAGCTCCTTGAGTGCAGGAACTGATGTGAATGTTCTACATGTAAAGCTCTGCATAAAATTGTCGGATCTATATAAAATCCCCATAATAAAAGTATATATTCATGCAAAGCATGCACATGTCTCTATATTTTATAACTGTAAAGACAATTCAAGTACAGAAAAATACCCATTGATCTGCCAGAAATACACTAGTTCCTAATTTCTTGGGCTGACAACAAACAGCATGTTTGTGTACAGAATGGCGCCAGGCCTGCCCCGTTGTCATTTGCTATACTACTGAAACCCTCACACTGTCCTCATCATAGGGTCTCTAATGCTTTTGTAGTTCAAGACAAGGACTGGGAGGGCTAATTGTGCTACTTTACATAATACAGTGTTCAGGGGACACAGAACAGCTCTGAAATTCTGACATGATCGACAGATATTTTGTGCAGTTACTGAACAGATATAACAAGATACTTTCAATGGTATATTAAAGAGACCAAGAGGAAGCAAATACATTGTTAGATTTTACATACACTTTAAGCATTAGTCTTATGCTACCATCTTACGCACACATTTCTTTTATTTTACTATATTTTCTCATCCTATTAAGTGAATGATCACACTTTCGCTAATATCATATATAGCTGACTGCCATGCTTTTATAGACAACCCTTCTCATTAGTGTTCTAGATCTAGAAGAGCTTGCAGTCAGATATCCCTACCATAGTCACAGAAAAAAATATGGAGAACTAAAGAGCTAAATCTAAAATTTCTGTGCTGCAAAGCAGCCTCACTACACCACAAGCTTTTCTTTTATCTTTAGAAAATAAAGAAGAATAAAAGGCAACTGTATATCCAGGATAACCAATTAGAAGCTTTTAAGTACAACGTAATTTGTGTCTTTTTTTTCCAAAGCAACACATGTAACTATCTGGGAAGCTAATGCATTTGTAGTCATCTTGATGCTCTCAATATCAGTTTATTATAGCTATGAAAGCTATCTACTACAAAGCAGAGCTATATTGTAATTTGGCAAGTATTGCGCCTTATTATACACATATAATTCCACAACTGTGCACAAAGAAATGTAATCAAATAGCCCAACTAACGAACATTTCTAAGCCAATTCAAGGTCACTTACATTAGGTAACACATAACATAATGTAAGCCCTGAAGGGAAGATTGCAATGACAATGCAAATAAAAAAAAACCTAGTTGGAACCACTCAGGGTTCCCATTCCCATTATATACAGCAGGTTCTCTACTTCTAGCAAAATATGTAAAACAGTTTTAAGGTACACCTTCTCCCAAATCCAAAAGTAACAGGTTCTCTTTATAGTCCAATCCTGTGTAAGTTCTGTGCCGGACTGTGTCTAGAGCTTACACAAAGTAACCCCCCCCCTTGTCCCCACATGATTGGCCAGTCAGGTGTTGTGTATAGTGGGAGGTAGGGAAGAAGGTCACATTCTCCCTCAAACCCAAGATTCTTGGGTATTTCCAAGCACTCCAACTAATGACTGAGGCAGAGGGGGAGCACAGGGAAGGTAGCTATTAGCAGCAGAGGACATGGGCAATAAAATGAACATGTCACTCTGACCTTCATGGGAAAATTGACCAGTTTATTTTATGTCAACTTCATTATAAACTTTGACTTAGTAGTTGTGATATAGCCAAACCCACTATTTCATGTCTCCCCACAAAGAACCAAAACTAGCACACCTTAGCTACAGCCTGTGTTTTAGTTTCAATTAGGTATATAAGCACCTATCCAGCATAATATCCAGCATAATATAAAATGCATCAATGCATCTATTTTACAATCTTACACTAAAATAATTAAGACTCTGGATAAATTTAATGCAAACATCTTCAGAAAATAATTTCCTTTTTCTGTAGGACTAAACAGCCCTATTTAGGTAAAAACTTAAAAATATGAATGGTGTCAACCAACTCAATTCAAACCCAAATTCACAGTCAGCAAGGCTCATATATTATTTAGTTAAACTAAATCGTACACAGTGCACAATACCAAAGATTTTATTTATTTATTTTTATAAATAATTATTATGCTAAATGTATTATGCACTGTGGGAGTACAGTGAGTATTACAACATACTTAGAGGGTGAGATGGTTGGTGTGAATGGGAACTGGCCTTGAATAGTTTCTAATTAACAAGCGGAAGGTGGCGAAGGCATTTCCTTTTTCAAAGAACAAGATCTAGCTTTATAAATAACTCCTGTGAAAGGAAGCCTGCCAGTCACATGCCTATAGGCCTCATAACCACAGCTCAGAAATAAACTAAGTAGAAAACAACTATTGCAGACTGCCTTTACTATATATGTGGCTTTATGATGTGCAGTAATGCCATGGGGTACTAAGATAAGATAGCAAAAGCCACATATAAGTCAGTTGTGGTTCAATTATACAAAGTACCTCTGGGATATTATTGCCTTTGCGGAATAAACTATGTAGGTTTTGTTACATAGTGATGTCTAAGCAAAAGTTAATAAAGGAAAACCATGATAACCATAAAACTATTTGTTTTGCTAACAGCATTAACATCTTACAGAATTTATAAATAAAACCAGTAATGGAGGCCAGCCTAGAAGAATTTTCCTGTGTTATGTTTTTCAGACTTCCCTTTCAGAAGTATTTCCTTTTGTCTAGCCTGGATCCTTTTTAATAACTACTTGTTACGCCTGTAATAACTTCCTCACATCATCGTAATACCCCTATTACAGGCAATTATGCTTCAATTCTGAAAACACTGGAATAGCAGGGGCCCAGGCTGAAACCAAGTGGGCATTTGATTAGGTTATTTATCAGGTTAACACGCTGGTAAAAACAACACTGTGGAAACGTTGGGAGACTGGCAAAAGAAAGTTTCAACAATATTCACCAAACAAAAACTATATAATCCTTTGGACTCTGAGACAGCAACACAGACAGACATTTTTGTCCAATGATAGTGTAAGATAGATAATGTATCGAGCAGAAAAATTATGATAGCAGGGAAAAAACATTGAGGAAGTAAACAATCTGGGTTGATATTTTAGTCATTTTTCTTTACAATGTTGCAACTTTTAAATTCTGAATCAACATTCTACTGATTGTATGCCACTAAAAGCACACGTGCAGGTTAGGTGAACAAAGGATTTTGCAGTGGTTCCATGATGTGTAAAGGAACATATGGTAAAAAATATCAGTGTCAAGTAACTTCTTGGTAAGGACACTGCATTAAACATAGATGAATCTTTATCTGTAGCCATAACAATAATAACCCCAACAAAAATAAAGTTCTGGTTTCAGCGAATGTTTTATTAGAAATATAAAGCAATGTCCTCTTACAGTAAGCCCTACTGATACGTGTATTTAATTGAATTTTGATTGTAGAAAGGTCAGTATTCCCATTAATGTAGTTTCTAAGACCAGCATTAACAGAGACCTTGAGGTTAATATACTGAAATGACACGTGAATGTAAAAGGCTCCAAGAAGTAAAACCTACTATTGTGAAAGGTATGCACATAACCTAGAAGGCAGCAGACAAATGGAACCTGTGCTAAAGGTGTCAAATTGTCCGTAGCTAATCTATAGGTAGTAGTTTTTCTTTCCTTTTCAATATTTCCAACCACACGCAGGTCTTGACAAAAAAACATTCCCAACGTACAGCTGCAAAAGCAGCTGATTGGTGTGTGACGACAAAATTGTCTGCGTTTCTCCTTATTTCACCGCAGCACAGAACATTTGTGTGAGATAATGGAAAAGAAACGATCAGACTCTGCAGTGAGCAAAATAGAAAGTGAACGGAGGAGAAAGCCCCCCTTCTGAGCAGAGACCAGCAAAAAGAAACTCCAGATTGAGACACCCAGCAGTACAATAATTGAAAGCAGACATTGGGAACTTCAAAAAAGATCCATACCAGATGCGGGGCATGACTCAGAAAAGCGGAACAGATCAGAGGGAAGCTGGACCTAGAGAATGAGTCGTAAGGTGCTCACTATTCCTAAACAGCTGCCATTTTACTTTCTAGTCTGGGCAGTTCTTTTTACTCAGTTATGTAACCTTGACATAGTATTCCCTATATTTATCTTTGAATACACTAAGTGCTATACCAAGCTAAAGATGCGTTTATATGAGTGGCAGGGGGCAGGATCTGACCTGACTGATCTTTCCTAATGGCTTCATCTAGAGAGGGTTCACAGGACTTACAGACACGAGATCTTAAACTGTCATCTCTTCAGGCAGATCTGTTGGGAAGCCCAATGTTAGTCTATGATCTAAACGGATGTTTGTTCATTTACATCCAATTATCCCCGACTCTGGCCAGATCCAGAAAAACAAAAAGAATAGAGATCCTTTTTGACATACCTGATCATGGTCGATTGGGAGTAATCTGACTCCCCATAGACCAAGATGGGTCTGGTAATTTCAGTTTTTTCCTCCATCGCAAGATGAAGGGAAAAACTGTACGGAAATGGATGTCACATCGGTGACATGCTTTCCGAACTGCTCTGGATTCATGCCCTGCTGATCAGGACTGAAGGCACCCATGTGAAAGGGGCCTTAAAGAGAAAACACAAGCTGCTGCAGGAAAACCACACCAATAGAACCTCAACAAAAAATAAAAATTGAAAAGACAAGGTGCTTAAAGTGAAGTTAAAATATCAATTTAAAGCAGAGGTTACTATTTAAACTAGATTTATAAAACCTATCTATTTGTTAATTCATTTCTATAAAATGGCAAAAGAGGCAGTATAATTGATGTTTAAATGTCAGAGAAGCAGCGCTTAATTGCTGCTAAGGTTATTCCGGGTCATTATATACATGAGTTACCTGAGGTGGTTAAATATTTTCTCTTGTACAGTATACCAACACACTGCATGATAAACTTCTTTAAACATTAAATGGGTTAAAGGAAGATATAGGTAATTTAGGGATGAGTGATTAGTGTTTGGCTAACCAAAGCCATGTGGAATTTACAGTCTCCAGTGGAACATCAGACAACAGCTCACTAGGGAGTTAAAAACCATGACCAAAGAGTCTCTTCCTTTAGTGACCCAAAGACATCTGATATATTCAACCTTTAGTCATCGAGAACCTCAGCCTAGAATTGGCCAGCCATTAACCTCGGGCAGCTGTACTCTGATTTCTGAAACTAGCGGAAAAGGAAGGAACGCAGAGGTGCCAGTTGTCAACTTCACTCACATAGTCCAAAGATCAAGACTGGCATGTAATATCGAGGGAAGAGATTTGTTTTCAATTTTTTTTTAAAGTAAGAATAAGGTGAGGACAGGCAGGATTAAGAAGTCACCACTCTTACGTCTCTGTATTCCATGGAATGAGGTGATTATATAACAGCTGCAAATAGTCAACCTTCATTTGCAACTGTATATTTGAAACAATATTTTTCCTGTCCCATGTAATATCAATAAACTTTTTATTAATAATGGCTATAAACATCGGTAGAACTTCCATAGATGGCTAATTGCTTACTGCTTTCAATTAGAGATAAACGATTAGCCTTCCTTTACTGTGATCACTGCACACTAGGGCCAAAAAATGTTTTATTTGACTCAGGAGACTGATGCAAGCAAAGTGAAGGATTGTTTTAAATACCATGGGGAAAAGGACATCCCTTCACTGTTGGCAGAGCTTTGCAAGGTTGCTAGCGGTATACAGATTGATCACATTATTAGCAAATATCTGCCCAACTTTACTTAAAAATATAGCTTGCAGAGAGGGTTCTATTTCCATAATGGTACACATGGCCAGTATCTTGGGCAGCAGGGTACAGGGTAGGGGGTAACAAAAAAAGCCTTAATATTTCACATATTGTGTGCTACCTCAGGGCATTTGTGGCTACATTCAGCATGAGAACTGTTGGGATAAGGGGGATGCTGAGGAAAGTCAAAAGGTTCCCTTCCCTATAGTTCAGGAAGCATGAAACTATTCCACCGTTATCTTGTTTGGTGGTCTGTGCAGATAAAAAGTGGTCCTGCACATAAAGCAGATAGCATGCTGCCTCCAATAGCAGAAGTATGTGCAAAAATAATCACGACACAAGAGGAAGAGCTCATAGAAAAGAGTGTCATCATCCAGATATGTCTAGAACAGCATGATGTCAAATGAAACTAGAGCACAGAAATCAGATTCATTGATTTAGCTCTCAGAGAATGAAACCAAATTGGTGGCTCTTACCCACTGCTCCATGTTGTTTAGTACATCAGCCTTTTTTGTATTGTAGTTCAGGTTAACTATGTAGATGATAGATTTATGTAATTTATCAAAGGAATATTTATGTAAATTATCATACGTTACTCTTTTTATTATTTTATTAAATACTCTTTTTTATACCATACTTTTATCATATGTTTTTCTCTTTTTTTGTATCTTAAAGATTTATATTCCTTAAAAAGACTATAAATCCAACAGAAAATACAGGGGAGTGAGTTATGTGCTTTGGCTGACCACTGAAGAGTTATATATTATAGGGACTACTCTTCTCTGCTTCCTGTAAAGGCAGTCAAGAGAGATGTGTTTCCCAGATGTGCTGTAGGAAAGCTCCAGAGGCTGTCCCTGAAACACATCTGGGGAGCAGATATTGGTTTTCAATGATTCAATGGTATATTCTGTAGCAAGCTTCTTTCAATATACAATATGGAAATGAAATGACATTTTCTAGATAATCTTGCCCAGCCCAGGTATCAAAAATGGGTGGTTGACGTTATGCTATGAAAATAAAGCTTTTATTTCAGGTACAAAGGGAATTTCTGAAGGTGGAGTTGGATGATATTAACACATCTTAGAAATGAATATAGTTTCTATATAAGGACAGTGTTTGGACTGTATGTACACCTTAAGGCTTCTCTCCTTTAAAAAAACAGAAGACATATCAGGAAAACAAAAGATATGAAGATGTATTAGAAGCAGTTAGAGCACAATTTCCTGGTTCAGAAATAAATAACACAATGCTAAAAAACAATAATATCAGTGTTATGATAATAACAAAGAAAACCATTACTAGCCTATATCAAACAGTTGACATTTAATTTATATTGACAGTTTAATAATAAGAACACATGCAAAGCAACCTCCATTTAAGAGCTAAAGAAAGAAATAGAAAAACCACAATGCTATAGATACTACAGAATGATGATTATTTTGTATATATGACTGATATATTAAAAAGTATGCAGTAAACACAAAGGTCCCAGGAAAAAGTAAATCTTTCTGATTATACTTAAATATAAATATGGAAATTGTCTATCCAGACACACATGTATCTAAGCTACAAATATGCTTTTGTGAGAAAAAAAAAATTGGCAGCCTTTAAGAATATTCTGCCTTTCTGCATAAATGGCTCATAAAATGTGATCCGATCTTTATCCAAGTTACAATAATACCCAGTCTTATTTAACAGGCGCCACATAAAATATTTTAGATTGCTATATCTTTACAGAAATTATGTATTTTAGAATAGACAAGGCAGGGTCCTGCCCTCAATCCCATTGAAATGCTGTGATGTGATATGAAACAGATCACTTGAGCAACACAGCACAAAAATATATATTAACTGAAACAGTTTTGGATAAAGAAACATTGCAATACCTGCCCAGGTTTTTGTCAATTAAGCAGAATCCACTAACTACCAAATTTAGGGGTTCACTTCCATCAGCGACCATGATTTTGTAAATCACATCTCTAATTACAAATATGAGGTAATATACAATATTTATTATTTTCTTTATTATTATTAATATTATCTTACCTGTTCTGTCACAACCTAGTATCTCCATCCTCATGCCCATGCCAGCTGGAGACCACCTTTCTGGATAAACACGGACAAACTGTGCAGCCACTGGCTCAAATCTTCGGACCTCTGGAGTGTCATAGTGCATATTGCCCTCAAACAACTACAAAACAATGGAGCAGACATAAAAAAGGCCAGTAAATCAAAATTGAATCAATTTATATACAAAAATTATACTTTATTTTGTACTAATAAATTTGCAAAGAGAACACAGTTGAAAGTTTTCTCAGAAATATAACGATTTTTACATACCTTGGCCTGGTCTGTTTTTGGATCCTTTACAAACTCCCAATCAATTCCATTCAAGCTGTATCCGACTTTAAGTTTCCTAACAAATGCTCTATTTTCTGTGGTTGTGTCTCCTCCACGAGCTCCCTGTATAATGATCCCTTTGACAGTTTTCATGGCACCCAGATCCACTTGCAGCCACTCTTTTCCTGCTTCTTCAGGAGTCATATGAGAGTACCAGCCTGATCGACTGCTGACCAATCGGGCTACACCAGGCTGCCACAGGTATTCCCTGGCAGAAGATGCTGTAATTTGGGAGTCTGAAATAAGGCCTGACATCATCCCCAACATATTAGAGCAAGGAGAATCTAGGAAATCATAACAGAAGGATGATTAGAGAGAAAAAACACTACCCAAAAAAACAACTA
>NW_017306735.1:449193-453265 GCF_000935625.1 Nanorana parkeri
ATATTCTCACATTTCAACCTAAAATACAGAAAATAAAACATCACCTATAAATTGTTTGTGCTGAATAGAGTGAGGAATGTTCAGAACCTACTATTGCTCCAGCCTTTATTGCTATTACTTTTCCCTATTGGAGGACAGTGATAGGAAATTTCTCCAATGGGGATACAAAAATAAAACATTTTAGTAGAGTGAGTAAGGATTAGAACTTCTAACACAGTTTTTAGTGCTGGGCATGCTTTCCTTACTACCTCACCCCTCATTTCCTGCATGGGTGTTACTGGCACAGTGACATTTTAACTTTTCTCCCATTCTACCTAAAAGTAAAAAAAGCAGCTGTATTAAAGTCCAATTGAACTTTAAGTTTAAATTAGCAAAATACATTTCGGATGTATCAAAACAAAAGGTGTCGTGTCTAAAAATTATTTATCTTTAAATCAGCCACAGCCTGGGTAGAAAAGTTTGTGTCTTGCTTCTTTTCTGCAGAGTGAGTCTCTTGCTGCCTGTTGGGAAGCAGAGGTCTCTTTGCAGAGTTCTGACACCCTCTGCTGGGTCAGAGCTAAAGCTCTACAATCAGCAGGAAGCATGAACTTTACTAATTGTAGAGCTATAAGTCTTACTTTGTAGGGGGCTTTAGACCTCTGCATTAAAACCACCTTTTCCCCACTGGGAGCAAGTGTCACACTTTGTAGCTGCTGGCAGGGAACAGGCTTTTCTACCTAAACTGCAAGACATTAAACACCTGTTGCTTTGATGCACCTGGAATATATTTCGCTGATATAAGCTAAACGTTCAATTGGGCTTTCAACATGTGATAGTTACAAAAACAGTACCTGTAATCTGGCAGCCATAAAGCTCCACTCTCAAAGCTATTCCCGTGTGCCATGTCTGAGGACGGAAACGCACAAATCGGGTTAGCACTGGTTGAGGAATCTTGTTTAAAACCACTTCTGTTGGGTCATTGTTTCCAGGAAAAATCTACAAAGTATAAAAGAAATAGGATTACAGACAAGGCTGAGGATATGGTATACATACAGTACATTTAGTACATCTATATAATTATATTTTGGAATTAAGTGAGTTAAACAAACGAACAAGTTAACAAAGAAAAATGCGAGCATAAACGTGGTCTACCCACACACATCATTAGGGTGATGTTCTCTATACATTCAAACATGCAATCTCTTTGATGGTGCTCAGTAAATAGGGCTAATTATCCTGATATGGTTAATGATTTAGTCCATTCAGTACCACAACTAAAATGTTTCATGTAAACAATCTCAGCAAACTTCCATGAAAGCAGAGTTTACTTTTTCCATGAGTGTAAAGTGATCAAGGAAAGATATGCACTCCCCATACAAATGAGATGCAAAATTAGAGTCGAGTGACTTGATGGGAAAGGCAGAGGACAGAGTATGGGATTCCTGGCATTAATTAGAGTTAATAAGTTGAAAAGACTTCCTTTGGAGATGCCGTGAAAATACCATAGCTTTGTGTTAGTGGGAAAACATCCTGTTCACTGCTATAACATTGCAGTTTCAGCTAAATGCCTTCTAGTGCATATGGTAACTGTTCATCTAGACTCAAAACAACATCCTAATATATATGACAATAATGTAGAATTGAACTAAACTTTATTTTTTACAAGTTATAAGTTAAAAAAGTGTATGTGCTGCACAGTTGTTCCCCTTTCTGGATTTCCAAACTATTTTGTTTACTAGAAAGATCCTGTACTTGGCTATCCCAGCTATGCAAATGTGGAAGATGAACAAAATAGACAAATGCACAGGCCCCCAAAAAACACAGGTGCCCCCAAAATAAACATACCAAACAGTGGATTCCTGTGTTGGGACATGGATGTCTTTCACAGCAGAAATGGTTGGTACAGGAGAGACAAGTATGCCAAGGTGTTAAGTTTAAAAAAGAAAGGGTTAGTATTTGGTTTATGGTTACAAGGAGTTCTAAGGTTACAGAGACGATTAATGTGAGGGATGTAAAGTTGTTAATGTTTGGGTTAGGATTTCAAGTAGGGATAGTATACGGACAAGGGTTACTGTTAGGATAACAAGGAGGGTAATTTTAGGGTTACAGGTAGGGTTAGGGTTTGGGTTAGGGTTACAGAAATTGTTAGTGTTGGGATTATGATTACAGGAAGGGATAATGTTAGGTGTACAGGAGGGATTAGTGTTTGGATTATGGATACACGGACGGTTAATGTTAGGGTTATAGTGAGGGTAAGTGTTTACAGGGAAGATTCATGTGATGGAGCCTTAGTGAAGGGCAAAGCTCACTCTATAGGGAGCTCAGTACTGTAAACTACCAGCTTCCTGGTCCAGATCTCCTGGCACTGAAAGTTAATCTATCAAACTTTTTATAATGTTGCAACTTTCTTCTGCTGGACTAAATTGGATAGTGGGCATCTGGAAAGATATCAAGTTAATAAATGTACTAAATGGCCTCTCATATTTGCTGCCCTTATATGGCAAATATAATGTTGTCCACCCACAAGGTCACTGGCTAATATGTAGTAAAATAACTAAATTTTACCAACAATCAGTATGCTGCAAATGCCTATTATATTAGTTTTTACTATAGGATGTACTTGTATATAAGATAGTCCATATTTGGGGACCCAACTACAGATATGCATATTCAGTTAGGACTCTGCCTTGAAAACCTAGTAAACTTGATTATATATATATATATATACACACACACACATATATATATTAGTATATATCACATTTCAACATGCACATCTTTTTGTTATGCCTTGCCGGATCTCTCTATTCAGCTGTGCTGTTTTTCGCTTTTGGCCAAACTAGCTGATGAGCTGGCTGTTTTTTCATATACTTCCCTTTTCTTTCAAATCTTAAAATGTGTATAACAACGAGCAAGTGCATTAGTCACACATCAATCACACTGTGTCATGTTGTTAAAACTGAAGCTGAAGACACCCTATTCTGTCTGCACTAGACTCATCTAATGTTACTACATCATAGCAGGTAAATGTATAACTAATCCAGAGCTAGATATCGCACCTATAAAAATGAAATGTGAAGCCCAGTCTTTGTAAACATAGAAATGAAGGCAGAGAAGCAAATAAGATTAAAGAACAGCACATTAAAGACTTAATTACACTTGTACTATTCAAATGTTGTGCCTACAAATTGCCTTCCCTTCTTACCTCTTACATTTTTCATTGTGAAAAGCCTTTAAGCGATTTCTTCCAGGTTCCTAATTCTGCAGCATACATCATTTCCTAATGCAGCCGGCAGTCATTTTCCAGGTGAAAATCACCAGGTGCTATTCACCAATGAGCTAATGTTTTCTACATTTCTCCTAACTATGCCCATTTGTACACTTCCCCCTTCTTAGCATTCAAATCCCTATGTCCTTCTTTCTTTCTGTCTAACCACATTGGCTCCCAAAGGGCCTATTGTTCTTCCACATTTCTAGCAGCTGAAAATCCCTGAGTATTACTGTTATTATATTATAAATAATAACAGTAATACACATCAGAATAATATATATTAAAAATAAGTGTCACAGGTTGCACCATTTGTTGCACTGACAGAGGACAGATTTCTAATGAGTGTCAGATTCATTCAAATGTCAGTAGGGTGTATGTGGATCTGTTGCAGAATTGTTGACTGCGACAAAATACTTACACATGTGACAAAACCTCTTACATGTTGGAGGAATTTGTATTTACCTCCACTTTTCTTATTGCCAGTATGGCAGAATTTCTTAATGGATTTGTCACAGCCATAGCACCAGCATGTTAAAGCTGGTTGACTTGTCATCCTCTTTGCATGTATGCGGTGCCATCCGCTTGTCACTGCAGCACCCATCACTGACATTATAAGGTCAGGAGTGCGATGAGATACCCACAAGAATGTAAAAGTGTCCCATATAAGAGCTACCAGCTCTTTCATGCCGCACAGCTTTCATGAATTTGCAACACTCAGGACTTTCTAATACAGCCATAACTCCAGGAAAGTGATGAAAATGCTTTAAAAGATGCCCCCCCCCCCCCCCCCCCCCTTCTCCCATCAACGGAGAATGGCAACCG
>NW_017306735.1:453580-457641 GCF_000935625.1 Nanorana parkeri
AATGGAAATTGCTGACACATGCATTAATTACCTTCATTTAATAAAATACCATAAAATCTACTTCTAATATTAGGTCACATGATCCCATTGGTCTATATTTCAAAAGTTGCAGCCTAGGAGGAGGGCTTGCTGCATAGGCTAGGGATGGTAACGTGATTTGATCACATGACAATGTCAGGAGGTTTCCTCTGCAAAATACAAGGGGGGGCAGAGAGAGCAGCAAAAAGGCTTTGTTTTCACTGCAAAGGTGCTTTAATCGACAGCACCTTCATTATTTTACAGTTGTTTGAGTGGCACTTAGCACAGTCAGGAAACATTCAGCCTGACATTTTTTCTTTCGCAGGGGGAAATGCAAAATAATATTCAAAAATATGGTAATTACTGAGAGGGAAGACTGCACATAATACAAATTTTAGTGGGGTGATGATGTCTTGATGTCAGTACTGCCCTCCCCATTATTATACTGTATGTGCCTGGTGCTTTGGTCAAACCTACCCAGTGGGCTGGATTTTGAAAGACACACAACACACAATGGTTATTCTATCTTTCTTCAATCAAGCATTGAAGAACCATTTTACTATTAAAGTCATTGGCATTATACTGTATATTTCCCTTTTCTGCATTATATGTATTCATTACAACCAGGGGGGGAAAGCTGCAAGTCTAAAAGTATAGCAATAATAATAAAGTCATCATAAAATTTCAAAAGGCAACATAAAGCATCAAATTCCCATTCTTTCATTTTAACTATGCTAAGGCCAACCAAACAAAGCACACTTGAAGGACATAGTAATGCCGGGTATTTAACTTGTGCCTCCTTCTGCCATCTGTGCAGTTGAACTGCACCTGTAGGCCCTTTGTAGGATTAACTGCTCCCTCCTTCCATAAATATATATAGAGAGTAGGAGAGGGAGAAAGTGCTTCAGAAGTCTGTGTACTAACAGGATTAGGATTTGAAGACTTCATGTGAGCGGAATTTAAGGATTGTAGTAGAAGAGAATTACAGAAAAGAAATGATTTCAGCTGGAAGGGCTGAGAAAAATAAGATGGGTATTTAACCAGCAATCACACCTGCATGAACAAGCGCTCAGTTCTAATTTATTACATAGTGTAATTTTAGTGACAGAGCTAGCCGATCGTTCAGATTTTGTGTGCATGCATGTGTGTTACTAAATCAAAGTCTGTGCTGAATTATAAACAGGGCTGAAAATCAGCAAAAGCTTCTCATATCACTAGGTAATTTCACAAATTATCACCTGAATGCTCTAATGGGCATCTAGGGGAAAAACAGGCTGTTCATATCACATAAATACCTGTGAAATCATCTAGTATAATAATGTATATGAGGTCTGGTATATTTATTTAAATATTTAGTACATTCATTACTTATGCTTTTTTTTCAGATTTTGCAGATACCATATACTTAACCCAATATATTTAGGCATGCATGCCAACTGTTTGCACCTTTGCCTGCGGTTATAGAGATCTTTACTTACTACTCTTAGGACTTAATCAAGGATACCAAATGCCTTATCTTAGGACAATGTTCATGTGAATTCGTGCTTGATGAATATTTCGTAATGCTGGAATTACCATGGAAACATAATTTTTTTCTACATTAACAGAATTTCTGCATAAGGGAATACATACTTATGGTTATCTTGTTTTGCTAGACTGATGGGTTTGGCCATAAAAATTACTTCGCTGGTGCCTGGTATCTTTATCCGAAACTGATTTAAAATAAAAACATAATGATGGAAACATGGAGGCTGCCATTGCTGAAAATCCTTCTGCCTGCTTGTTATGCTGACCACAGGCTTAAAACAGAAAGGTTTTTTTGTGACTTGTGGCTCAAAGTGTTTAAAGCAGAGCTCCAGGAGGCAAGTTTTTGTGACTTGTGGTGTTTGCAGACATATTACCTCTAATAATGCTTACCCCTGGTCTAGATCACTGCCATATAGTGTAAACATGATAGTTTCATTCATGCCAGAAATTACAGCTAGCACTGTACTTCCGGTGCTTGGACTATGAGAGCTGCGGCTCTCATACACAGAAGCCATACTGCAGTTTAACCTCCTCTCCTTGTACCTATTCACAGAACCATTTGTGTGCTGTGAACTCATTTAATGAATACAAGTGGGGGAATTTATTAAATCTGGAGCAGGCAAAATCTGGAGCAGTTGCCCATGGCAACCAATCAGCATCTCTTCAGTTTGTTTAGTTACGATTTGAAAATGAAAGAGAGATGCTGATTGGCTGCCATGCACAGCTGCTCCAGATTTTGTCTGCTCCAGTTCTGTCAAACTCCCCTCAAGGTGTTCTGTGAAAGGACAAGGGGAGAGGAGAGGCAGATAACTACACTACAGCATCGGTTATGAGAGTGGCATGTCTTATAGTCCAAGCACAGGAATTACAGTGCTAGCTATACTTTCCAGCATGAAAAAAACTATGATTTTTAGCGCTACACAGCAATGTTCTGAACCTCAAAAAGCATAATTAGAGGTAACCTGTTTCTACACACCACAAGTCACCAAAACTTTCCATCTGGAGTTCCACTTTAAATACTTTGAGCCACCCAGAACAAGGGAGAAAAGTGAGAAGGCTTTATTAGCATATATGTTCTGATCAGCATTTGAGCAACTAGCATTTTCAGAAGTAATGGCAGTAATGGCAGCTTCCACTGTTCTCTCATGAGAGACTTACTGTAAACATCTGACAAGATTTGCTTACTTTTTCAGCATGCATTTCACTAAAACAAAGACAACCAAAAGTATATGAGTGCCAATACAGAGTGGCTGCTATGGGTTATCCAACATCATCAGTGCCTTTTAAGATGCCTATTGAATGGAACCACCAATATCTATCACCTGTCAAGTAATGCCTGTTATGCTGACAATGGGTTTTCCATAAGATCCCACTAATCCCATCAAGCATCTAACCAGAAGTGTTAGAAACAATTATTTTGTCCGAGTTTTCAGTCAGTAGATTATTGTTTATCCTTGTCAGGGCAGAAGTTATATTATAGAGGAACATTAGAATGCATCTTTATAGGGTCTATTTATAAACAATTCGCTAAGCCGTTCACCCTGTGAGTGGTCGTGCTGTGCGAATACAGGCAAAAATGCACATTGTATATTTTTTTTAGGTCATTTATAATGTAATATTACATTCTGGCCATTAGATGGACCTGAAAAGCATAGGGAACAAATACTTATTGCCTGCGCTGCTTAGCTCCATTTAATGGCCAGAATGCAGTATTACATTACATTCGACCTTAAAAGAAAATATTATTATTAAACAGGATTTATATAGTGCCAACAGTTTGCACAGCAGCTTTACAATATAAGAAAGACATTACAATTACAATACAATTCAAGACAAGATGGTAAGAATATCCTAAGAACATTCATTTTTGCCTCTATTTGCACAGAATGAACGTTTACTTAGGTTCGCAAAGCACACAGCTCTACCAATTTTTTATAAATAGACTCCTATGTGTGCGTTAGCAGAAAAAGGAGCTTCAGGATCCGGTTTGTTCTTTCTTTCTAAACACACTTCAGAGCATATGACCAGCTCAGCACATGATAATTTTCATAAATAAGGTTGATGGAATTATAATGCACATACAAAATTTGACTAAAACATTCCCCACTTTCTATTTCAGACTGCCATGCCATTTGTCCCATGAAAAGACTCAAATCATGCAAACAAATCTTGTTTTTGCCCTGCAGGGGCCCAGTATTTGAAAAACATATAGGAAGTGGTGTTTTTGTCATGAATTCTAAAAAAATATGGGTACTGAGCCCTTCTTCCTGCCAAATAATATACCCAGCAGCAGATAACCTGTTCTGAGGCTCCTCTCTTGCTATCTGCATGTACAGCCTTGAGAACTCATTAGGCAGGCTTCCCCTTGCTATCCTTTTGTATTTAGTATGCTGTATTAGTGCTGTTGACAGCAGGAAGGGAATTCATGTCTGGTTTTTGCATTCTACATTAGACATCTCTGCTTTGCCATATTTCACACAAGCAAGACCGGGATTAGAGAGGTATTTTCAGGTGAT
>NW_017306735.1:457729-458873 GCF_000935625.1 Nanorana parkeri
CAATATTACAAAACATTCATTGCAGATTTGATGGGTATAACAGCTACAGAACAAGGCTCTACGCTTAATTACATTCTTCACTTCACTGACTATTACAGTCTTTCCCAGCAGACCAATCAATACATGTGTGCACTACTGTTTTTGTGAAGTGTGACTCTTAAAGAACTTGTCCATTAACACGTGCCTGGCACTTCCTATGTTACTTGTGTGACTTGTTATACCATGCTTGGAAAGTTGAGGCAATGGAAAGCTGTCAGAAAGATTAACATATTAAGCAAAGGTCATTACTAAATAAGGAAGAAAACTTATGCATGAAGGTAACTGAAAATCCTTAGTACGGCTCAGCCATGCGCAATGTTTGCATTTTGTGAAGGTTTATTTGACAGTTCGGAAAAAAAAAGGCACAAAGAAAATACCTCACCATAGTCTGAAGATGGTCTGATGAGCTAAAAAGGTTTAATTGGCTATAAAAGAAAACAGAGGGGGCAGAAAGAATGATGATGTTAATAGAAGCTGAAAACTAGTACATGAGGGAGTTAGCCATGAATTAAAATATATCTCTAGTCAATACTTTTTTTTTCTTTTGAATAAAGAAGGGAATGGTTATAACCCCTGTGAGTTTTTCTTATTTTTTCTGTCTGTACCCTCTTGTGAGAATTTCCTTTACTCCCAAAGTAAGGAAAAATCAATTCAATTTGTAACCACTCAGCAGACCCTTGCACTACATAGATGATGGTAGATCTAAATAGATTGTAGGCTTTAGGAGCTTGTCACTAAAAGAGATTTTCCCTCACCTCCTGATTCAGTGATAGCCATAATATGCTGGGTTTTCCCTCATTTTCTGTTTCAAGGAGAAGGATATCCAGGACAAAGAGGCTGTAGCTGGATTCATACATATTTAGAGTGCATGAGTTGACATTTGTGACACCATCATACACCAACGCACCAAGTTAATATGAACTTGGAAGACTGGAATCCAGGCACTACATGAAAGAATAAAGCATTGCATAGCAAAATTCAAAATGTTGCATTTTCAACCATCACACACCAACGCAGCAAGTTAGTGTGAACATGAAAAACTATAATCAGGGCTGTCCCTATAATGAGGCAGTCTTCTCAGGTGATATCTCATTAGAGGGGTGGC
>NW_017306735.1:461400-493867 GCF_000935625.1 Nanorana parkeri
CCCAACCCCCCCTCCTTCCCTCCGCTCTTAGTTAGGGTACGGGATGGCCCAGACTATAATCAAAGCAATTAGTCATATCCTTGCATTGGGGCTGCGCTGAGCAATAAAGGCCAATAAAGGCCAACTCAACCCGACACAAGTGGTATGAACGGGCCCTAAATGTCCACAGACAGCAGCAAAAACCTGATGGGGACGTATTCATTCTCTACTCTATCCAAACCTGTAATAAAGTTTTGGTCAGAGCTACACTTTAAAGAGAACTGGTCATGACTGCAGATCAGTCTCAGGGAGGGGATGGAGCTGGAGGGCACAAATAATTCAGAAGAACTGGCGGTTAATACTATGTAATTGTGCAAGTTTCAGAAGGGATAAAGGAGGGCATATTATAGAAATGTTACAAGTTACAATACTGTCATTTTATAGGAAGATTTAATTTTATGGTTACCGAAAATATTTTTTGTTGCTACAATGGGCTCTCCCTCAAAGCAATGATTGATGCCCCTGTTAATTATGAATTAATAAATGTTTATTTAAAGGATTGTGTACTGATACATTTATCAATTTGCTGGCACCTGAGGTCATACATATTGGAAGGATTTTCATTTTTCTCCTCCCTGGGGACATATTTGCACTTTTTTTTTATTTCCCTCTGCAAGGAAAGTACATTTAAGCTCTGATTTCTCATTCCAGCTGGCAAAGGGCCAACCCATCAGGCGGCAGGGAGTAATTCAGAGATGCCTTTAATGGCCTGACACATATATAGACTTGTATACATTTATTTAAACGCCAGCCTCTTTTGTGGCGCTGAGTCAAGATGCGGCAGATATGACAAATTTACTTGGCAAGGAGGCCCAGATCATGATACTGCAGTGATCCGCCATGATGCTCCACTAAAAGGTCCCTTGCATTACATAATCCTTTTTCATGCTGATTCCTTTTTTGTGTCTAAAATATTTAAGCTGACAATGTAGTTTTTTTTCTGCTGGGTCACTAAGCGTTAACAAATATTTCAAATGGAGACAAATCTGAAAAAGCAATCTACTTTGCTTTTGGTGCAGTGAATACTTATTGCAGAACACTTATAAATAATGAGGGGAAGTTATCAAAACTGGAGCAGACAAAATCTGGAGCAGTTGCCCATGGCAACCAAGCAGCATATCTCTTCAGTTTGCTCAGTTAAGATTTGAAAATGAAAGAGAGAACCTGATTGGTTGCCATGTAAATCTGCTCCAGATTTTGTCTGCTCCAGTTTTAATAAATTCCCCTCAATGTGTTTTATCTTAACATACAATACTATGCTTAATCTTGAATCATACTTGTACTGCGTTGATTAAAGACAATCAACACCAAATTTATAATGTTATCCAAAATATCTAAATTGTTAATGTCTCCAAATAAGTAAGGTTCTTCATTACAGTCTACCCATCAGTAAGTCTACACAAATAAATTACAGACAGTTACAAATATGAAACAACAGTATAGTTAAAAAATAAACTCTGCCTTTTATCGGTAAAAAGCAGTCACTGAGCCCCAGGCAAGTGATTGTGCTTAGGCTGAGAGGTGCAGTCTAGAAGTATATCATCTGCTGCAGGCATTCTCCCCTCTTGCAGTGGTTGCTCTGACTGTAACACTGTAACTTTGTAGCAAGTCACAAGGCGAGAGGAAGGTGCCAGGGTCTGATCGGTGTAGGACAACATATGTTTATATCGATCAAAATATGAAAGCTACAGCACAGACACCAGGTTTTACATAATTGTGACATCAAATGGAAGGGTTTTAATCTAGTAAGCAGCGGCTGATCTTGGATATTGCCTTTATAAAGATGGTTTCTGCCTTCTAGGGACAAAAGAAAATGTCAGGCGAAGGACTGTGATCTCTAAAGGCAAATCAATTATTGCAAGTGTTAGACCTTTTATAATATTTAGTATGCGTGTGCCTAACATAAAATATATAGTCAATCTTATAATAGGAGCTCTTCAAGTACCCCATAGTCTACAATTTGCAAGGATGAATGTATGAAAGCTTGATTTAGCCCAGGCCTGGGCATTTTATGGACTGCGGGCAATATACAGCCGTTTGGCTGTCCCTGTCCAGCCCGTGGTCTGGACACGGAGCGATTGCCAACCCGTGCTTGATTAAGGCTGGTGACAGTGGATGTGCCAGCCTCCAAGGCCGGTGCAGCCACTGCAAGCCATAGCCCAGTGCAGGTCAGGGATCCTTTTCACTCGTGGTCCTTTTCACTCGTTTGACTGTTGGCATCCTAGCAAACAATGACATCAGGGGTCCTCCTCCTTTTGCAGTCATTGGTTGCTAGGACCGCAATACCATACGTTGCGGTGCAGCACAGTTGAAAAAAGTAGTAGTTCAGCCTATTGGTTTGACCCTCTACAACAGTCCCAGTTTCTCATGTGGCCCCCACGGCATAATTCCCCACCCCTGATTTTGACTATACTTCCTTCATGTGCTACAGTAGTAATCAGGAACTATTTTGTATAGTTCTGTAACAACCAATAGGATTTTAGCTTTTTCTTTCCATTAAGAGTTGAAAAATAAACTACAAAATGTAACTAGTTGTTGTAGACAACACATCCACATCTCCTCTGTTGCAGTTTTCATATATCAGGCTCAAATGAAATGAAACATATGATTTAAATATTTTGAGATATATAAATTATTTAGAACAGTAACAGCTTGTAGTAAAAGATATGCCCTGCTTATAAGAGACACAGCCAAGCTATTACATAGTTGTGAGTGTAGTAGGATGTTTTCATGTTGAAATTGCCCGCAGTGCATTGTGTGTCACGTGTGGAACAGGAAATGGGGTGTTGTGACCCTGATCCACTACCTCATTCCGATTGAATGTTTGTATTCTACTGCTGGTACAAAAACAGGGGTTAACCATCCCATGGGATCACGCTGCACACACAGAACATACTACATTTCCTTCCAAAAGCTACAGATGGTAGTAGCAGACGGAAGACTCAATACATCTCTGCCAAGTGTGATTGCTGTAACAGATCCTATTTCCCTGACAGGCTTCATCACTTTTACTTTGTACTGATCACCCTTGTAAATTTCTTGGATATCATATGGATCAATGATGGAGATCCGTATATTGCAATATTTTGCCATGTTTATCAAATCTGATCACATTGAGCCATCTGTTCACTGCATGATACATTTTCACTTTGAAGCTGCAGTTAGGAATTATTTGACGAAGAAGGAAAAAAGCTAAGAGATTTCACAAGCACACAATATGACTGCATGGTATATAAAAGACAATGGCAAAGATGCAAATTTGCAAACTGGAGTTGGAAGACTCCAGTTTATTACTACTGATATTCATATTTATAACATTCCAACTTATCTTTGTCAACATACCTTCTATGTGGTGTGTTAGAGAAGCATTATTAACTTAGGCAGCAGTAGCTTGTGGTCTTGCTATGCAATAGTGAGTTCCCCTAACCTTTCCAGCTCTGTGATTTACAGTTTAAAGTGTACCTGTTGTATATTATATTTTAGCTAAAGCCCAGAGCAGGCACCTCTGAGTGTCTGCATGCTGCATCTGATCCACTGCATCCAATAAACCCATGATGCAGGTACCCATTGGTTCCTTCAGTGGCTCTTGTTCTGCTCCCTTCCACTTTATGCACCTTAATAATGTTTGGTGGGTCCATCCTTTCTAGTGATGGGCAAATAGCAAGGCGCCTGGGCCAGAAGGCTGGTTGGTACATGCAACATGGGTATCAGTGGCATAGAGGCATTAAAGAGCGGATCAGATGTGACAAGCAGAGAACTAGGGATGATTGATAGTCTTTGTACGAAAGACTTTCAATACAAAATTAGTATATCTATCATGAGAGAAATGTGTGGGTATTTAGAACCACTGATCTAAAACAAGAGATCTGTTATTGAGATAAGAAATTGAGACAGTTCTCTGACTTTCAGATTCTAAATGTTTGTTCTATGTGTAAGACTCAGAAGTAGAGCTGCAGCTAACGATTATTTTCAAAATCGATTAGTTAGCTGATTATTAAGTTCGATTAATCGGTTAATCGGATAAACAATAAAATAAGTTTTAAAAAATGGCTCCAGTGATGGGACTACTAGTTTTTATTGAGATTGTAGTCCATCACAAGAGCAAGCTTGGAGCGGTGGAAGTAAAAAAGAAAGAAAAAAAAAAAGTGTGGTGTGCAATATAGTGAAATGGAAAGTGTAAAATTATACAGCAATGAATGCAGAATGGCACCAGCTATAGAGGACTACAAATCCCAGCAATAGTACATTATACAGCGCAATGCAGAATATCACCAGCTATAGAGGAGCACAACAAATCCTTATAGCTGGTGGTATTCTGCATTGCGCTGTGTAATATATTGTTGCTGGGTTTTGTAGTCCTCTAAAGAATTACTCAAGTCAGAAACAGCCAGGCAGTTGTCAATTTTAGAAAAAGTTGAGCAATTAGCAGCCCCATTTTTTCCCTCACGACCGATGCTGTACTTTGAGACATATCTAGAATTCCATAGTTGGCTAGGACCAGGGCTGTCTCTGGTTTTAAAACTCTGTAAACAACTAAGCCAGAACAAGTATAAAGCCAGTGAAGTCAGGACACAAAGAAAAAAATCATTTTAAATCTGTCTAAAGTTATGAAAATACATAGTTCCGAACACTGTACTTTTTCATTCAGCTTATTATAGTTTTAGCCCTTATGGATTTATCATGGTCACTATAGGCCTAAACCTAGAGATGTCAATGATTTTACATGCTAACCTTTACTATCATCAGCACTGTACATTCTGTTGAAAGTTCACTTTATATTAAATTATAGAAAGAAATGTCAGAATAATGGGCACTGTGACAGAGTAAGCTAAGTTCATGGCTAAATCAATGATTATGTTACACACTCTTTGATTATGTTCTTCCAGGATCTAAAGATGTGAACTTTGTCTACTGTTAGGAGGAAACTACATAGGTGTCCACTAAGTAGTTCCTTATGGCTGTGTAATAGGCATTGAAATGTATTGTAATAATATTCGCACTACAGATTGCAGAGATAATTGTGCTTATAAAATAACATGCCTACCTACCACACATTTCCTTAAAAGAAAGAACATGTATGTTAGCCACGATCATGATTTTTATAAGATCTCCTGCTAGTGAAATTGGTTTCAGGAGACTTGTTCTAAGTTTTAGGCCTCACTAGTTCCTGAATAGCATCTTCATGTGGTTTCTTGATTGTTTTCACAGCATGTAGATGGATAGAGCATAAATTCTCCACAAATTCCATCCGAAGAAAAGACACAACTCTGGGAAAACATTTTCCATTTGACTTACTATCAAGAAGAGTACAGCAGTTCAAAAACAGGTCTCCACTGCCTTGCTGACAAGTGCAAGAAACCCTTGCTGTAGACCTGCATGTTAGCCAGTGTTTATTCACAGCCAGAAAGATTGGTGACACACTGCACGACAAATAGTTTTATTTCAAGTCAATTGGAAACAGCTGCCCTAAATATCATTTCATAGAGGAATTCAAGTGTGATGAAACATTGAAATAAATGAGTCAGCAGCAGAAATCTGGTGGCCGCCTAGACTGTCAATGTTACACATCAACTCTTTATTGGTTTAACAGAACATCCATGAGGGTGGACGGACACAGCTGAGATATCCAAACCTCATGCCATTCCGCAAAAGCTGTCCACAGGGACCCAGTTACTTTCATGTGCTCAGTCTGTCAGCATCACTGCACTCAGTGGTAACATCTTACTGTCTTCACATTATTTACCTCTAGAGACTGCACACATCTGATGATTTTTTTTTTCTAACCGCCAACCCTCACAAAGCCAGTTTTAATGTTAAATCTAAATGCTAACCTAAAAAAACCTTATCCTGCACTACAGAAAAGAACTGACAGTGCATGTAAACTGGTTCATCGTGTATTACAGAAAAAGTAAACACAATCTAATCATCAGTCTGTGATGCGTCCATGTAGGCAAATTTTTTGGCTTTCTAGAAGTGATTGAAAGTCAGGCATGACAAACAATGTAAATGTTGGTATGCTCTTAAACCCTGCTGTTGCATTTTGCCAATACATCATAACTTGCCCATGTGTCCTGTTAACTAAACTTTTGTTCTTCTGTGTTGACAGCTGATGGCTAGAAGTTTTTAAATTGGCAGCATGGCGCAATGTCATGTGAGATGCATTGTCCTCGATAGGACAATTCCACACTCACAAACTTTGTGATTGTTCTTGTACTATTACGGCCAGCGCTGATTATATTCTTCTGTTGTTTGTCCTTTTTTTTTGGCCACAGTCTCTGCACTGTGCATACACCAATATGTACGCCTTGCAGCATCAAATGTGTTGCTAGGCATACTAGGCTTTTTTGAACAACTTCTGCGGATGGCAATAAGATCTTTGGCACCACTGGTGAAGTACCGTGAAATATTTTTTACATTGTTAGGGGTTTAGGTCAAGTAAGTTGCTACATTTTCCCAATTTCTCCTGGAGTAACAGAGGAGCAGATGTGCCTTACATCTGTCACCATTAGTTGGTGCTGTAAGAAGAGGACCCCATGTATTTCAAGAGCTCTCTTAAAGCTCCCAACTAGTGCTGAAGTGCATATGGGCTGAAATCAGCTTGGCAGGGACCATGTACACTCGTGGTCTTCCATTAATGGGTATGCCAGCCTGTTAAGTACTCTGAGCTGTTATCTTTTGGGGAAAAGGCTACACAAATGTAATCTTACAAAATTGAAGAACAAAACATTCTACAACAGTATAGAAATGGTGCTAAACTTTGCAGGTTTGAAATGACTGCCACTTGCTATTTTTCCTGGGTTCAAATACACAATATCCTGGCAGTTCTAAACCCATCAGTTTAGAAAACATGTCCATTTATATCCTTCCCACTATAAGCAAGTTTGATAACAACTACAAAGCACTGTTGACTGCAAATTGCAGTTTTCATTGTAGTTTTGCTGTTTAGAAAAGCACTTCACAGATTTTGTGAGCAGTAAAATAGCCAGTGTATGTCACACTTCAATAAGACTGCAGTATTATTTGTTCAAAAACCTTTACATTTCATTGCCACAGTGTGCACCTAATAATGTTTGTAAAAGCACCATTTTCTGTTTAGTAAATGTAACTTGTTGCATCCTACACATCTTGTATACTGAGAACTGAAGAGTTCATAAGCCTTTAATACAGTGCCCTAAAATACAAATATAAATGCAGATGGCATTTTGATAGGAAACTCAATGTGTGTGGTGTCACAATACCATGCCATGAAAACAAAGATTGTCTGAGGTGAAAATATCCTATTAGTCTGACCATGCAGACTGCAACTGATTAGACTGTAGTATATTTTCATGTGGTATGACAGCACACATCAATAGGGAAATTGTATCCCATTGTAAGAATGGTTGAATGTGCAAGTATGCTCCAATTGCAGAACAGGGCACAAACCTGGGAAAGGCGTGATGCAGTGGGACTGGCTTATCAGCAGGCATCCTAAGCTGTCCGGTCAATTGTTCCAGCTAAATGGCATCATGCCGCAGTCATCCAGGGGTTTCATAGACATGAAGTAATTGCCCAATCTGCCTGGCCTGGGACAGGACAACTGAAATCTCATGCTCATCTGTGCTTATAGCTGTACTTTGGGACTTAATAAAAATACCCTTGCCGTGGAAGGCCCTGCTGCAAGGAGCAGAGATCCATTGAATGAATAAAGCAGAAGCAAAGACATCCTTGGACTGCGGCATCCTCTCCAGCAAAGAGAACGGTAAGCAGGAAAGGGAAGACATCACCAAATCCCACTTTAGATCTCATCAGACTAGCAGTCTGGGGCAGAGGTGCCTCTCACACAGCACATATACAGCTATGACGTTGTAGGCAATGGAGTGCCTAGGCAAAGTCGCGGGCCAGGAAATGTGCTGCTATTTTTCAGGAGGAATTCAAAATAGATTTTCAGGGTATTGGCTGGGCACATTTGTAGATGTTCCCTATAAGATAACAAATCTTTGCTTTGTGAGTTCAGTATGACTTTAAAAAAGTGTGTGTTGGGAGAAGGCAAGGTCTCTTGCTTGACCTCTGTCTATTGAATATGCTCAGATTTACACTCATGAAAAACATGCTGCTTATTGCCAGTGGAATTTGTGCAGCTTTTTGTTTCAGTTAAATACTAATATGAATGATGCTCGTTATCATCTTTTCTTTGCGGTTAGTATTCTAAAATCCCTCTAAAACAATTAGCTGCTGAAATGCTGTCTCACCTTGTGGTTTTTGCCATGACGAAACATCATCCAGTCCTCACCGTTGGTGCTAACTTCTAGCTTGTATGATTTGACATAATAGGCATTCTGTGTATCTTTTGAGATAGCACCTTGGGTTGCCACAGCTGTCAGCAGAGTCAAGAAGCGGAGATCAATCTGTAGGTATATTAATGATAACAATATACTTAGTATTTTGGAGCTGCACACAGTTTACTAGTAAAAGTCTGACAGCTTAACTCCCAGACGAGACCCATCCAAGCTGTTTGCTCTAACAATTGCATCTTTCTACAGTGTGTAGCAATCACTGTTTAGAACCGTACGTGGCTTAGCAGTGCAGCATGACAATAGGTATTAGGCTCTGGGCAGTGTTATCTAAAAGTTGAACTAAGGATAAACAAATGCTCACATTGAGATCATTGATACAAAAACTGACAGCATGCACATGTTTCTACACATAATGAATAATGGAACATCAGTGGGAGAAAACAGGACATTCTTGCTGTTTCCAGTTCATTTTCCATCATTAGTTTTTGTAAAGAAACCATATGCCCTGGCAAAAAAAACCTCATATAAGCTACACATTAGGGCTTATGATCATTCCATCCGGAACATTCAGACTGAACAAGTATTTATCCAGCTAGTGCTGGACAAATCCTCTACTAGGTATACGTGGATAGAGTAATACATGCTTAATCAGCAGATTATGATGCCTTGGCAGTCAGAACTAATTTATTGCAATCATCATTACGCTCATCATACATGGTCAGGTGGTTGCAACATTGAATTCATGCTAATGAATTTGGTCCTTTATTCCATACAGATCAATGGCCTGTCTCTGAGTACCCCCTCCATTGCTACGATAACCAACATAGTAGACATTTTTTAGATTATTTGTCGGTATATTCTACTTTTTTAACATCTACATTTTATTTAATGAACTGTTGTACTATATGTAAAATAGAATGATCAGGTAGTTAGACTGGCACGAGTGAGTTTTAAGACGTGGCCACAAAAAAAACACTTTACCTGTTCTTTCTCAATGTTTTCAATGGATTTCCTAGACAATTAACCATAGCAGTCATGCCCATTCAACTTTTATATACATGGGGCAATAAAAGCAATGTGATATACTGCTACAGAAAAGTTCTGCACCCCTCATCCTCCACCCCCACTCAAAGGTTGGCTCTTGCAACTGTATCTTTGAAAATCAGAAGTAGTTATCATGTTCTGCCTATAACTTTAAAAAATGTATGGAGGCTTTATCAAGGAGTTAACACCACTAATGATGTGATGCAAGAAGCAGCCTATGCAGTCATAAAGTTTTTCTCAAAAGAAAAAATTCAATGCAGTAACGCCTAAGACACTTTGCATTTTGCTTGGTGGCTTCTTTCCCTGCCAGATTACTAATGTGGAATAAATTATCTCAGTATTTGGCAGCTGGACGCAGCCCTACTGAGACAATGTTCCTTCCCCTTGGAACCATAGGTGGGACTATGAAATGCCTTTACATTTATAGCTTGACCTTCATAACATAGGAGGTGGAGGGGTTGGCAGATGGCAGTAGATATTACACCGTAGGTTTTATTTTCATTGATGAAAGTGTTAAATCCTCTCCCTGCTGCTATTCAGGAAACTGTCTTAGCTAAAGGTTACAATTCTACTCTGTGTATCAGTCACAGTAATGGCAGATACATACCGAATGTAACTATCATGGTGTCAGAGTCACTGACAAAGCTAAATGAACCATCTTGAATGCACTTTTTAGATGTGTTTGTCTATCTGTGATCATTTAACCATTTACCTACATTTCAAAGCAGGAATTCACAGCCAAAGTATAATAGATTGGTAAAATATTTTTTAGATGACTCTGAAAAAATATCTGTTATTACCTCTCTTTTGTTGGCTTTGTTATGTTTATGGGATTTGGCATGTACATATAAACAAATAACCAGCTGGACACTACTCATTGTCCACCTGTAGAAGAGGGTACGGTTGGACAAGATGGTAAAATTGGCTATGATGGTGACAGCCAACGTTTGCAATGTTATTTTAAGACCAAATACAATTCTGCATATCCATTTACTTTTAACCATTAATTTTTCTGCAATAAAAAAAAGTTACTGTGCCGCATGTGTGACTTTATGCTGTACCCTTCTATTTTGTAAATTTGAACGTGTTATTATTTAGCTCACACTTCACACTGTACCACAGGCTGCCTCAGAAGCAGTTATACTTTTTTCCTGTACACTAAATCTCAGTTATACTTGGCTGGCATCCTAAGGGAGCTGACTGGTGACGGGGTGATTTAAAACGCTGCAGCCTGTTTCTGCAGAGGATCAATTCATTACGGCACTCCCACCAGCCTTAGCATTATGCCTCCTGACTAACAATTAATCCTGAGCATGGTGCAGTGAGATCCACTTAAGAGGGCTACCTTCCCAATGCATAGCAAAAGCTTCCAAACCGCTGTCTTTTAAGGCATTCAAATGAGCCCTTGACAGGAGCCATTCGTAATACATCAATATACCTGATTTAAAGCAGTTCACTAGACACTGCAGCATAAGCTTTTTCCCTCATCTATTGGCATCACTTCACAAATGATTATTACAGCAGCAATGCAGGTGTGGGATACAGTCTCCAAACACAGTGAATGATTATCTACATTTACACACAAGGCTGCATCTTGGCTACATCAGAGGAATACATTGTATTATAATATAATAATAAAAGTAATATAATATCTAAAAATCTGTCCTGCAAGGCTTATGGTTTGTCTGGTAGTAGCAGAGGCCCTAAACCTGCAAGCATGCCAATGCCTTTCCTAATAATAATCAATGGTACAATTTTAGCCTTTATGTGGAAACAAATTAAATCGGGGACCGGATTTCACATAAATTCCATTGCATGTAAAGTAATGCTTTTGATTATCTTGAATTTGCTGTATTTTTCAAAATAGTACAACCCAAATAGTGAAGGTTTATCATCAAAACTATTGTGGTATTTTGTCTATACCGACAACACTTTTAAAGGTTACAATACGACTCTTTCTAGGTTTTCTGGATGAGCCAGTACATACAGATAAGAGAATGCTGTAAATTTGGTTTCCCCTTGCCACATATTATACATTAGTTTGGGCTATTCAGTAATAGTGTGGGGATATAAAGTTGATATTTACCAAACCCTCCTCCTATTATTATTATTTTTTGCCCGTGTGTATGTTTTGATCAGAATTACATTGAGAATAATAGGTGGAATATGCAAACACCAAATATCACATATTTGTAACCATTACTACTGATTTAGACACATTTGTTTCATAATAAGTGCATTTTTTACAACAGCCATAGACAGCTTTATATAGGCTCGTAATGTTCCTAATTTTGAACATCACTTGTGATTGTTTGGGAATATCAGTTAGTTTGTGGTGTTATCACTCAAGATTTGCCAACTTGCTGAAAATATTTTCTGCAAGCTGGTCTCATCTTCTGACAGAGTAAGGAAAAGGTACCAAACATACATAGGTGTCAATGCCAGGCAAGGACTATAGCTGCTTCCTTACTCAAGGATATCCTTACAAATCTATCTATGGCTACCCTTACAAAATTAAACCATTAACTTGGAACACAAAATTAAACCTGGTTGGAATTGTCTGCTGATTTTCTTTTGAGGGTTCAGAAGAAAACACCCCATTTAATTTACCCCATTTGTCTGATAAGAACAATACAGGCTATATATAGTGTGTGTGTTTTTGTTGGTTATATAAGGTGTTGTTTGTTCTTAAGCTTTTTACCTAGCAAGTCATGGGTACTTTAGCTTGTACAAGAATAAAAGAGATTGCCAGCTCACCTGCAGGTATTCCCTGTTGTTGTCCATAATGGGTGTCCAACCATTGTCATCACTGTTAAGCTTTCCCTGCTGGGCTGTCCACCTTCCATCTGTATATGTTGAAGATGCAGTAATTTGCTCATTGGATATTCTCCTAGACTCCATTCCCAAAGGAACATTGCATTGAAATGCTGAACAAGACACAAAGCCATATATTAAAACCTAAACTGACCTCATTTGCAGACTTGCCTTCCATGATAATCAAGTTTTCACATAACAGGTGAGTAATATTCTACAGACTTTCTCAAGAGCTTTAATGCTCTTAAATTAAATGTACATTTGTGGAGCATTCCGTGCAATTTGAGATTCTGCGTGAATCATCCCATTCATGAGCTTTCTAATTGTTACAGACAAGCTCTGCTATCTTGTCTCTTAACGGTGAACATCCACAACAGCAGAGCAAATTAGGGACAGCAAAACACGGCCTTATCACAAGAAAAATGCTGCTAATCTTTGGCAATTTAAGCCTTCAGCAGATTAACAGAAATACTAATTTCTTGGTGTTATTCACAGACTCCTGAGATGGGCACATTTGGGCCTGTTTCATAACTCTATCCATACACTGCACTGTATCTAGTTGAGATTTAATTATTTTCTTTGGAGGCTACTCTGCATATTACAGTCAGATGTCTGTACTTGTGATTCCATCCCAGAGCTGTCTGTATTAAAGCATTCTTGCCTATAACTGGCACTAATGATATAAAATGATAATTAATAAGGTTGTACAGTTTCTCCAGCCACATAAAGGAGTGCTGTATTTTAACACCGGAGAAGTCTTGCAGACACTAAGGTGCTACAGAGACAATAAGCAGAGCGCATAATAAGTGGAAAATGCAGGAACAGGCTAATTAAAAAAACATCAACATCAATGTATGATTGTGCTCAATTTCGCAACCTATAAACATTACAGTTGGCTTCCAAAAGATGTTCTTTAATTAAAGCCACTCTGCGGGAATTTTATTCCCAAGGTATTGTGGGAATCTGCGGGTAAATGAGAGAGCCACACAACTGTGCATCCCACGAATGCTATTTTCTCAGCAAAGGCAACAAATAAATATAAAATTCCTGAGGAAAGTTTTAATAATGAAGATGCATAATTTTGCCAGCAAAAAGAATAATATTAATGCAGTATTGCTTGAGAAGACAAACATTTCAGACAATTATGCACTGAGGGGACACGAGTGACTGACACTGAAATTACTGTAGTGCTGAATATGGCTACAGCTTCAATAACATTTGATTGAAACAAAACATGTAATGACAATCCAAGCAGAGGGACAGAGAACACTGGTTTAATATGATAGACATGGCAAAACCGTAGACGTGCAGGTATTACAAAGTTTTAAAGATCACAATGTGGTTGACAGACATACTGCTAGAGGAAAAGAAGATTTTTCAAGACCTGACAGCTAGACAAAAAAAAAAATATCCAACTTACTTTCGGGGACCTCCTGAGGGGCAAGGAAAAAACGAGCTGAAAAGCCATCTTTAGCTACTGCCATGTCGGTGTGAAAGGTGAGGGAGAGTATGCCAGTTGAAGAGCGGATCTCAGAGGGGGTCTTCGTACCGCAATACCTGCCAATCAAGGGCCCCACTGCGGAGAGAAAAGGGAGCATCAGTGTTATCAGTTGAGGGCATTAGAAGCTGTCACATCCTTCTGTGTTTTACTAATAGCACTCTGGTGCTTTCTTATCTGCTACACAGGCCACCGGCACTAATGGTATATGTAGAAGGCAGCTGCAAATTCCAGTAACCTAATACAATACACCACAGTCCAAAGGGTAGTGATTTGATTGCTTGGTGTCCTAAAAAGGGGAAAGTGGAAGAGGTAGAAAGGTTGATTTAATGGAAATACTAGGAAAACTGTGGTTGCTGTGCTGTTGACAATGAGAGTTGAGAAGACTTACATAGTCACTACTCACATCAACTGCACGCTGTTAGGGCGCAACATGCTTTGTCATGTCATGTCAACAAGCTTTGTCAAGTACTGATCTTACCATTAGTTTTCAAACATATAGCTAAGGTATCAAACAAAATAAATCTGCATTTCATTCTTTTTTTAAGACTTTATAAGACTGTATAATATTTTTACTCCTTCTTTATAGTATGATAGATAGATAGATAGATAGATAGATAGATAGATAGATAGATAGATAGATAGATAGATAGATAGATTTGTGTTTTTATGTAGAGATACATTTATACTTTTAAGGTTTAATTCACAAAGCTGAAAGATCAAGATAAGGATCCTTACTTTCAAAAAATGAGACCTTTTATTTTCAGAGTCCAATGAGAGTTAAAAATTATATTTAAATTGCTGAAAATAAAGATCCTTATCCTTGTGTGAAGCATCATAATTTGAGCCTTTAGTTTCCTTTTTGAAAGGTCTATACATTTCATACCATTTGGAATGCCATCCCAGATGTCCAACCAATCATATTTGCAGTCGCCGTCCCCAACTTGGAGAGGGTCATACTCAAGGTCAAAGGTCAGAAACTGCAGGATGATCTCCATCTTTGGCTTGGCCAGAATAGTAAATACACAGTCAAGGTTGTGTGGATATTTATCCGGATAGCCAGGAGATTCAATGGTTCCATTAGTGTTGGTGAAGTTCCTTGAACAATCTTCAGAGCCTACAATAACAAAACAGGAAGTAAAGATGCAAAGTTAAATAACCCTGCTGACCTTAAGAAATGAACACACACTACAAATGTGAATATGGTTACGGGAATAATATGTTTATATTAGAAAAGACACACCTTGGGAATACCAATTCGAATGAACAAATGCTATACAATTAACTCTTCGCAAAAGGCGTGTGCAATGTAATTTCGTCTAAACAAAAAACTATCCTAGTGGACGTTTCAAACTATTTTTAAATAAAATACCAATTAAAAATTACATTAAATGAGATCAATGAACCCACATAAGCAAAGAAATAACTTTAATGCAAAGACTTTCATATATTCTCACAGATATGATACGACTCTCATAAAGAAATCAAGCCATATTTAAAGAAATCTCATCTCTGGAGATCACTTGCAAAATTATTTTCAAAAGATTACAAACATAAAAAGTGAGGGAGGTTGAAGCTCTGGCTCTTCAGTTTCTGAGGATTAAAGAATGCTTTCTGCTCATCAGTAGACCAAAGGCTATTAATACTCTATTAGCGCCAACTTCAACAATGGCAACCATTGTACTGAATGAGCAAAGGGTCCTGCTGTGCTCTGTATCTTTGAGGTGCTTTAAGGGAATGATGCAGTGACTGAAGAAGAGGGCAAGCATGCAATTCACGTTTAAGCTAAAATATATGGCAAAGATGAAAAAAATCTACAATATACAATCAGAGTCCCATTCAGCATCTTTTAGCAGTCTCCCCGCTATGTCAGTATCATGCAAATCAGCACTGATTACATTTTCACCAAAGGTATACAGACATTTATTTTAAACATGAATTTAATTGAAATTAAATATAAAGGAATATTTGGTTTATACAGCCTTGATTACTGGGAATTAAGAGCAACCATTCGGCTTTTCTTGTTAAACACATATGAAAATTCTAATGGAAGCTCCACCTAGGAATTGTTTTTGTTGGATTCTCTCGGGTTTGAGATCTTTATCCATCTTGATTGGGTTGGCCAGGCTGTGTAAATCCTGCACATGTGCATCTGGGTTAATTTATCCCAGCACATAGCAGATGCGGGATTGTACGCTGCGCATGTGCAACTCAGTGTACAGCACAGGAGGTTTGCAAGGAAGACGGTAAGAATCCTCCACCTAGGAATTAGTTTAAAAACCTAAGACACCAGGATATGCGTACTTATTTTTGAAAAAGTGACAGTTATTTTTAGCTTAATTCAATGGGATTGGAAAATTACAGGCACAAAGCTGAAAATGAAGATACACACCCTTGTGTAAATCTTTGTGAATCAGGCCTATATTAATAATTTATAAATAAGTAAATAAATAAATAAAAAAGCTTCTTTTTCACAAATGTTTACATTCACACTAAAGTTCCACTAAACATGCCGGGTTCACATGGAGAGGCATCACTGTGCTCTAAGCCACAGGACAACAGCTCCCCTGTACAGTTCTGTTTTGACTTTAATTTTGGGGAGGAAAAGTGGGGAGGGGGGCAGTAATTGGCCAGAGCCCTCTGGAACAATGACTGCTGTCACTCTTACTTCTGTACCACTGCTATAAAGAAGAAATATTTGCACCTAACATCCCAGCCATCAGTTGCTTCCAATAAACACAAATGTATTTAGTGATCTATTGGTGAATCAACCACCATCATTCAAACACATGAAGCAGGAAGATTTACCTGCAGTGAATGCTAGCTGAATGTTAGGTTTACTGCTTCATAAATATACCCCCTAGTGTTTACATTATGGAAATTTTAAAATGTGAATGAAGCCAACCTAGTAGAGCCCTACACAGTGAAATGCAACCTTTTCCCAACACATTTCAATGTTCCAAATCTACTGCTTCGTACAGTATGTAGGTGGTATGAGTGGCCTTCACTTTCATGTGATTTCACTTACTGTATAATATATATACTGTATAGAGACAGTATCATTTTCCCTGCATTCTGTTTAAACCAGGCTCATAATGCAGTAGGCTGAGAAAAACTTGGCTAATGCTGTTACGGATGTCAGTGTACGCTACCAGGATTTTATTTGGCCATTACAGAAGTCAGAGCAATAAACCAGATACTGCAGTAGAATCTGCTGCCACTATTCTGTTTCATAACACTGCATTCTATTAATTCAGAAAGGAGAAGTGTGATTGACAGCTGTGTATTATGGAAGAGCTACCCTGACTGCTAAAAACTCAGACTAGCTTTTATACTCTATAACTTTATCCATCATTTGTCTGAAGATCTTCCCTTGTATGGGGAAATGAAACACATTCTGGCCAGCCGCTTTGGTGGAAATGTGTGGACTCCTGTTTTCTTGACACCTGGGCCATCAAAACTCATTTACTGCACAATGAAAATGCTGCCAGGCAGCTTTCTTGAATATATTTATTCAGTAACCTTCAACCTTCAGCTTACTATTCAATTATCCCAAGATCTCGCTTTTCTTTTATATTATGTGCATAAATATTTCACTCTCATACACAGCATTGCTACAGACTGGGCTGGTGCGCATATGCAGAACCTGATCTGAGATTCTGTTCACATGCACAAGCTGATACAGCATGCAGGACCCAAGACAAAAGCTAGATCAATGATACAGCACTAATCCAGATACCTTTGGAACCAGGCACCGCGGAAATGCATATCTAAGATAGCTCACAAACGGCACACTATTTCTTTGTCTATCCCGTATCTTGATGAGACGGTATATTTCTACAATTTCAGTGCAATACAAATGAGACCAGGTTGGCAGATATTTTCAATAGCTATCTGCCAGCAGCACTAACATTAAAAATGCATAAGGGAAAGGAGAATGTTAAATGTACGAATCGAGTGGACAGGACAAATTCCTAGGCTGTGCCCGGCTCACATTTTACAAACAGTGCATAGAAAGCAATACCAAACCTGCAGCTGAACACAGCCTGAAGTGTTTGTAAAATGCTTAAGTCCTTCAATCATAAATCTGATGGTTTATTTCCATAAAATATACGTGTGCACAGGCATTTTACAAAAGGCGATCAGTGTATTCTGCTTTATGGGAATAATTTAGATCTGTAAAAAAAAAAAAGTTGAATAGACTTCTTTGAAGCATAGCAAAGAGGTTCTTTGTCACTTCCTCTGTGACCCCTGTGCTGCCACTGCTATAGAAGAGAACCCCCCAGGCACACTGACCCGTTGGCTTACCGACAGAACAATGTCATCATGATCTTAAATTGTGTATGCACAAAAAGGCTGTTGACAGAGGCACAATCTCCACTTAACCTTAGTTCCCTCAACAAATTTCTGAAAAAAGGTCTGGTGAAAAGGAGTGGGAGTCTGTTTATACACACAATGTGTCACTTAAATGTCCATGACTTTTTCCAGCATTTGAGTGTGATACCGCTACTTTCATAACATGGGCAGTATGCCTCTATTTGCTGTTTATTTTTGTACATTGTCTATTTATAGTTTCATGCTTTGAGAAGTACTGAGGTGGCTGTAGACCTCAAGTGGTGGTCAGGCAAACAATCCAACAATATTGTTTCCTAAAAGGAAACCTGTGCTGAGAGAAATAATAAAAGTGCTGTTGCTGACCTCTCCTGAATATACTAGTTGCCTAGATGTAATGTTGATCAACATTCTGTACTTTCCCTGTTGATGACCAACCAGTGGCTACATATTTGTTCCAGGTCAGCGAGTCAGAAATGACAGTCTTTACAGGAATAGCATGAATTCCAGACAACTTGCATTTTCCTAAGTCAGCAATGGCAAACTCCATATTTCCTTCTGCATTGGTGTCCACTAATAGGGCACACACATGTTCATTTATGTGTTATGAACCTTCATGTATGTTTTTAGAGCGGACACTCTTATTTTGGATATAAAAACTGAATTAACCAATCTGCTAAGATAAGGTTTGATACATAGGCATCATTATCATTGCCAATCCTCCAATCATGCAAATCTATTGTCTACGGAAACCTTAAAGGTCCATTCACACCAGCCACTGCACAAAACTCACAGCGGTGCCGGTGCCCCAATCCAGCACATCACACTGTGCACTCTTTTTTTTGTTCTAAAATGTGAGATTTCCATCAGTTCTAAGGGCACAGCGGGGCTCAAGGCAGTTATTCCGCTTCACATCCCGCTGTGCTGAAAAAAAGTAAGGCATGCCGTACTTTTTTCAGCGTACACCACTGCGTTTCCACTGCAACACGACGATTTGAAAGGTGTCGATCGGTGACAAGACAAATTGTCTTGTCTTGCATTTGGGCTGGAAACAACAGCCACTGCAGCCCCAATGCATGTGGTGTAAATGGACCCTTAGAGGGATACATTAAGGGTTATTCATACTGTTCAAAATATATTTACAATATATAATAAATAAACAAAGATTTTCCTACACTACCCCACTCATTTGCATGCTCCACTATGTGACATAAGTGCTCCAGACATGGAGGCCTGCTTGATGCAAAGCTATTGTTTAATTTTTGTTTTCTTGTTATTTGAAACTGACTAGACGGTGGATTTTCGAATAACAGAAGTGGAGCTTAAATGTCTAATTTGTAACTTATGACTCCAAGATGTCAGCTTGTCAGTTAAGTTGTCAAAGTGTCAATCAGCTACTGTTTGCCATGTCACACACAGGGTCAGTAAATAGTGCTGTATTTTAACAACTCCATTGTCTAGCAATGAGGTAGTTAAAGTGGTAAAGTAACAGTGGGGGGAACAGCATCAAAGGGCATGTTTATCCATACAAGAACTAGTATCCTTATATGGTAAACTCACCCCCCCCGTGTCTGTTTACAGCGTTAATAGACAAGTGGACTAGTCACGCAGCTTCCTACAAGGCGAATAGCCTTTGACACAGTGAACCACACAGAACAGACACTGCTATAAACAATAGGCCATGCATGAGGCTGCAGTGTCACATCCTCTATGTTAAACCATGTTTTCCGGCCCCATTGCAGATGTGATAATAATGCTTGATTTATCTAGAAGAAAAAAGTTTAAGGAAAATGTATGCATTATTAAGGTGTGAAAATCTTCCCTTGTGATTTCATCACTCGATTCAAAAAGCTTTTCAATTGCGAGAACCAGGTAAAAATCTATTTATTGAACAGTTTGAACGATAACAGCATTGGGGGGCTGAAAATAAATGCATTTAAAAATATTCAAAAGTTTTATATTATTAATATAATTTCAAACACTATTTGTACGGCTGGGGCCCAATCCCACAAGGAAAAACAGCACAGATTGCTTGTAATTTGTTATTGTTTAATAAAACATTTTATAATATTTTTATTAACTCTAAAATATAATTAATATAGCAATTACATTAATTCTCGTTCCCCAGGGCTTCCATTCACTGGTGGAGGATACAGAAGCCGGGTACAAATAACTCCCACATCCCATCCCATTTTTTGGCTTGGGGATGAGGGAGGAATCCTGATCAGCAGCACAGGACTCTGGTGAGATGTCTCACTGGGCTTCCTTGCTTACATCACTAGCTGTATTACCATAAAAGATATAATACATATTATTGTGAATTGTACCCCTCTCTCAGACTCCACCAGCAAACCTTTGGTCCCCTATGCAGTGTCCGATTCTGTGAACTGGTAAAGCGTTCCTTTGTCTATGTTGTATTCCTTTGTGTGCTCTTAATAATTGTAGGTCCTCCGTTCATCTAGTGACTGTGTCAATAGGCAAACATATTCTAAGCAAGGTCTTATGGGTGCACCACTCTTCATGTGCATCATAGATGCCCTCATGTGGTCCAGTTTTAAAAATTATGTCACAGTGGCGCCATGTGTCTATAAGGCTGTGTGATGCATCATCAAGGACCTCTTTGGCAGTCCACAAGCAAATTGGAAAGAAAATAGTGATCATATAATTACCCGAGTTGCTCTAAATCTTAGTCCATGCCAACCAGTTTGATCAACAATAATTGTAAGCAATTATACTCTGTGAAGCTCTATTCCGTAACATGAAATAATAAATACTTGATACATTTCATTTAGAGTGTAAAAGCTCCTATGAGTGTATTTGATTGTCTCAAAAACATAATCAAATATATTTGTATGACACATAATTAGATGATGCATATGCCACTGGGCTTATTTCATAAATAAATGCAAAAGGCAATGATTATGTGCGAAGTGCAGTAACCCAAAGCAATAAGCCATATTTCAGATTACTGCAGTCAAGTCAGTCAAAAATGAATTCTCATTGATTACTATGTACTGAAGCCCTAAGCACATACATATGTTATGTTGGTTATAGGCTTAACCTCTAACTGCAAATACCTGTTACTTTCAAAGCTTCTCTATTAATAAAACTGATCTATAGAGGTTAGGAATTGCATATATGTCTTAAAACATTTATTTGGTATGCTTGATACACATGAATTCATGGTTAATTTTTGTTATGTCTTTAACAAAAAGCTGACTATGAAGAAGTAAATGATCTGGGAGGTATAGTAACCACTCTTCAACTCCATACATAATGATTTGCAGTAGTGGAAGAAATGAGGCTTTGGGTCTCAGGTTGTAAAACTCAATTGACCTTAAACACTTTGCCCTTGACTTCAGTGTGTCACTAGAATGATCAGTTGATTGGAAAAGCAATATGGTGGAATGTCCTAATGATCTGGAATGATCTAAGAGAATACTTTGCTGATCAGCTTGCAGGCTTATTTAAAGCTGACTGGGATGAAGACATAAGAACTCATAAACAAGTATTGATTAAACATATGCATCAATTTAAATCACAGCAGTCTTCAAGAAGAGGGATACAGAGCTGGGTTAAACAAGAAATGATATACATTTAAAGAATTACGCATAGGTTGGGTAGCCACATAACCATATACTAAGAGTAAAAAATCAATTTGCCCTTTCATTTTACAAATTACAGACTGTACTAGTTAGATCATAACATTTTCCAGTTAAAGCTGGGCTATAGAATTTGAATCATCACATTTAATGTGTATACTTTCAACACATAGGATTTGTAAACCATGCCAGTTCACATCTGCTACTGTAATGAACATAGGTGGGCAGCTGAATACTTGCTGAATGAATTTCACAGAAGTCCACTAAGAGTTGTGAGTCAAAAAATATAAATGAATTGACTATTCTCTGTGGGTCACCTTTCTAACAGTTACTGTGGGGGAAACAATGTTTTTTTTTTTTAGACTGACCTGTCTTGAAGATCTCATAGCGCAGTGAAAATCCAGCACCCTGACGGCCATAGTCAGAGATAAAGCGGATGTAGATGTGGGAACCGGATGACGTGACTGTAGATGGAGCAATATTTCCACAATGTTTACCCATTAGATCTGCAGTTTCCGAGTCTCCATCTCGAATTTCAATGAAATCATACCTGTGTAATAAAAACATTCAGATTTAATACTCTTTTGAAGGACAATTTTTAAACAGTATTTAATAGGTACGCATCATAACATTGTTTTCCTGCACAATTATTGGCTACACACAACGTAACATAATATTCTAAGCAATTGGGATGTTATTTATGGAACCAATGATTGTGTTCCTACAGGCTCCAGTCATGGAAATCCAGCCCTGGTTAAGGCATGTAAGTTTAAGCTTATTCTCTCCAGATGCACTGTAAGCGTGTAAGGGACTCAATGAAAACAGTAGATTATCTCTATAAAAACCTATGCTGAGGGAAAAGGGAAAGCTGTAATTTCAGACCTCCTTCTGAAACTGTCTGGCCTTCATGGTGATTCTCTAACTTCAATACCCACTGGCCCGGAGACAGTATGTGCCTGAAGTCAGAATAAAGTCAGAACTCCAGATCTACATGCCTGTTCTTTGATCTCAGACTCTAATTATTGAAAACATTCAATCACCATGCAGCCAGGCAGATAGTATTTTAAGAAGGAGAGACCAGCAGTGACAGTCTCTAATCACAAGCCTTCTTTAAAGCAACCCTGGCCCATTAAAAAAAATATATATAAAAACTAGATCCAATAGAAAAGTCTAAGTACTTACCTCTCTGACAGGCAGAAAATCCAAACTCCACTGTCTTCAGGTGCTACAGCGTCCAGCAGAATCTTCAAATCCAGCACACTTACAGATACAGTATATCAGATGCATGGTCCCCTGCTGTGTTCAATGGTGCGTCCATTGAACCCCATATCCCTGCTGTTTTACAGCAACATAGCTGCCAGAGGATCTAACCAGAGCGTGGGCACTGGATACAGGCATCTGAAACTGCTGGATTTGTTGAATTCTTAAGATTATTCCAGAGGCTTTAATGATTGAAGATAATGCAGCTTGGACTTTCCGAGTTTTCTATTACATTACCCATTTTTCAGATTTTGTTTTGAAAGCGACAAAGTGGTTTTAAGATTGTTCTCCAGATGAACTGACAACCAAATACTTGCTAAAATATTTTAGCACCATTACGGATTGGAAATTTACAGTTACAACAGCTGGGATATTGTCACGTCTTTGACTTGGCCAGGAAGTAGGACTTTAAATCACATAATAGTACATAATTTTCCGATGTCACATTTTAGTCACATGTACTATCACATTCTCTAGTTACCTTCTCTAGTGAGACTAACAAACTTGTAACACATTAATAAAATGTGAACTATGATGTCAAGCTCGATTTTTCATCTATTCGAGATGTCCACTCCACACAAAACTGTCAATGGTTTTGTACATATACACAGGCAGCCAAAAGTATAAATTGCCTTCTTAAATTCAAGACATTGATAACAGCAAAAGTAATTCTGGAAATCTTCACTCACATTGCTTCCACAGCCATATGTTTTACATTGAGTGTCATGTTGGAACCAATACAGGAAGAGCCATACAAACTATTGCATATTTGACTTTGATATCCGTTTGGGCGCCTTGCCTTTTATCGTGGAAAATTTCTTGGAAACACTATAGCCCAGCCATTAACATTCTATTGTGATGGATACATTTTGTGTGATGAAGCTGAACAATGCAAAAGAGGTCAGGCAATATAAACGCTATAGAAGCAGCTCACAGTGCTAATTTATAATCCAGGGTTTTATGGAACAGTGCAGAGAATCATTTAGGTATAGGCATTACTAATAATTAGAAACTCAACTCTTAGCTTGTTTTACTAATGCAGCCTTATCCCTCAAGGAGAAGTATGTACTGTGTTCTCTGCCTATCAGCTCAGTGTCAGACTGTACTGAGGGGAGACATTTTCTGGTAACAAATGTCTAAGATGGGAATGGCCCTCACTTTGGGGGAGATTTTCTCTAATTTCCTGTTGAGTCTCCAAAACAGGAAGTAAAGGGAAATCTCATTAGAACACACAAATTGTCTGACAAGGGTTTTTACCCTTTCTTGTTCTATCCAAAGCCAACAAAAAAACATTTTGCCTATATACACTTTAAATGTTATTACAGGTTTTGTTATAGTTATATAGCAGTTGGTGAGTTTAGGTTCTCAGTATATATTATGGGCCTTGGGACAAAAAGAGATGAAAAGCAGAACTGTTAAGTTGGCCATTCGCTGAACGAGAAAAAATACTTGGTTTCCCCATCCACACTAAACAGTGTGGATAGGAGAATCCCGCTGCCGGCTATTGTATTGTGATAGCCAACACACGCTGCTGTAGGAATACATGAACATTGACAGTTTTTGGCCCGGCTCCTTCAACAGAAGTCAATTTAAACATTTAATTTTATCAAGTGTAGAGGTGCAGGCAGGACCACACACTGCCTGAATTTCGGGCCGAGTTAGCAGAACTCAGCTAAAATGCGAAACAGTGTAAGGCCGGCTTTACCAATAGCAATCAGATTACAGTTGTTTAATTTAGTGCTGCTGGGAAATTATCAGATATATGTTAGCTGATCTGTGCACACCAAGAGCTCTACTTTGGTGGTGCTGTACATAGAAACTTCTCTAGCCCCCATTAAAAGTATTTACTAGTGCCCACTTCTTGTTAATAAAGTGATATCTGTTAGTCTGAGATTAAATAGCATACACAAATTCAAATACAAACATTTTTATTGATATATTATCAAGCCCTTTGCAAATCTCATATCTTTCCATCATCTATATGGGTTCCCTTCCCAATTGACATTGGCAAATATGCATCCAGAGGAAAAAAATGTTTAATGAATAATATATATGCAGACCTCTATGTACAGTAATCCGTAGATTTAATTAGATATTGAATGCTGTGCTAAATATTTACTTTGTGCTCACAAAGACAATGATCTATAGACATTTTTGAATGCTGAATAATACATGAACTCCAGTGCTGCAGAGGTAGAGAAGTTAACCGCATAACAAGAGCCCGAGATGCCAGGGGGAAGCAGGGGGTTAAATTCACTGACAGCTGTCTATGTCCACATTCTTCTCTACAGCATCACTGCTGAGAATGACACAGTTACACCTTGTAAAGCTCCCTCTCAATCACTCCCAGGCCCCCCTGATTGTTTGTTCACAATGACACTATCTTGTAAGACAACTGCACAGCAATCCCCTCAGTAAGGGTGGGCAAGCGGAAACCCAATGCTCAGAAACAATGTGCTCCTCTGCATGGCAATGGAGACGTGACTGTAGCCATATTGCAGGTGACAGAGCTGTAGTGAGAGCTGTGTCTGTGGGTTCCTCTCACTCAGCTGCTATCTTCTAAGCAATCTCCTGGAAGATGACTGATCTGCTAGACAGCTCTAACAGTGTGGGAATATTCTTTTCCCTGCTTGAACGTGTGCCTCCGGCATGAAAATAAGATGTTAAGCTCCATAGCGTAGCCATCCATGGCACTTTTAAATGTTATTTTACAGTCTGCTAGGGAACATGCGCATGAATGTGTAAAAATATGTCACCGTTTATTATATCCTGGATATTGTGTCACAGTTATTACAGCCCGTAAAGTCATTCAGTGGTGCATTGTAGACTTTTATTGCGTATTAGTCCCCTAATAGCGTCTTCGCAGTTTCATCCTGCATATACGGATTTGGAGGAAACCCTATAAATGCTTTTTTTTCTTTTTATATAGAGCACATGTTGAAATAGTTCTAACATCTTTTCCGTCTGCTAAATTATTATATAAGAGAAGTTCGATCTAAATCATGTTAAAAGCACTATGCAACAGTTTCTATAAAACATAGATATGTCTCCATTGCATATCATAGCAGTATACCCCCTAATTCAGGCACACCTGAGTAATCCATAGAAAAGACATGTTCTCCGCACACCCTCTGCTTCAAAATGAATCTTTACTCATTTTCATTGGGCATATTAAAATAAAATGTGCAAGGTCTTCATCAGGCAAAGCTTCTATAAATGTCTGATCTTGCGCACCAAAGTAATGAAGCACTTGCGCCAATGTTCTAGTTTAAACACAGATGTGAAATATACACCATTACCATAGTGGTGTAAATGCTATTTTGAGGAGGGGCAACTGTGATGATCAGCACTGCAGAAAGGAGCAGGAAAGAAAGGAGATTGCGATGTGTATGGATGGCCAGCCAGGAGCAGAAAGGAAAGGAGAGGGGGATATGTGTAGACAGGAGGAGAGGGAGAGGATGTGCATGGACCGCCAGCAAGGGGCAGAAAGGAGAAGAGAGGGGGATGTGTTTGAACAGCGAGTGAGGATCAAGAAAGAGAGGAGAGAGGGATGTGTATGGAAGGCTCGCAAGGAGCAGGGAAGAGAGCGGAGAGGGATGTGTATGGACAGCCTGCGAGGTGCAGAAGAGAAAGGAGAGGGGGATATGCATGGACAGGAGGAGAGGGAGAGGATGTGTATGGACCGCCATCAAGGTGCAAAAAGGAGAAGAGAAGGGGATGAGTATGGATGGCCAGCAAGGTGCAGGAAAGAGAGGAGAGGGGGATGTGTATTGATGGCCAGCGAAATGCAGCAATATGAAAAAGAGAGGAGAAGGAGAAAATTCGGAAGAGAACCTCCTATTCCCACCCACATTTTTGCGCATTCAAAAGTATGTGCACACATCATCTGGGGCATACCACTTTTATTCATTTGTTGCAGGAAGCAATAATTAAGAAGGCATATAGAAACTGGTGCATTTTTAGTCTTTGTTAATTCCTCCTGCCCCATCGAGAGTACACTATTCAAAGTAGGAGTATTTTAGATGTTTCACAAATTCGACACTTTAAAAAAAAATAAACACTATTATTCCAGTGAAAGCAATGAATCACTGCATGTTTACCCTAAACTTGTGTGGCCTTATTTAACTAAAAACACACATGTCCAAACAACCCTGATGAATAATGTTAACACTGTGGTCAAAGCAACAGTCACTCACCACTGAGCATAGGGAGATTAGCTACTAAAGAATCATTTTTTAGGGAATACCATTAATTTGGCTACTTTGAGAGCCGCATTTGCTTCAGAACAAGCCGACTAAAAATAAATATTGTTCTTGTAATGATGTTTACTACGCGGTGAAGTGTAGGTGGGTGTAAACCTAAAACATTTTAGTGATACAGATTCAGTTACATCAACACAAACAGCTGGTAGCAGCCGGAGCTAAAGCTGGCCATACACTAGAAGATATTCATAGTTTAGCCCTGCTGGCTGAACCAGGACATTCATTTGATTCCTCCATCCACACTCAGTAGCGTGGATGGAGGAATCTTCCCTGCCGGACAATTTTCACCAGGCTCCTTCAACAAAAGTGCAATGAAAAATTGACTTTTTCAAGCCAGGAGGTGCCAGCAGGGTCACCCAGAGGGGCGTATCTGCCGCGAGGCAAACAAGGCGTTTGCCTGGAGCGGCAGATTCACTGAGGGCGGCACCGGCCCGCGGGCTAATTGCAGAAGGGTTACAGATCTGGATGGGATGCCATCGGGACGCGGACGGCGGCTTGGGGTGGTGTGCAGACGGCGGCTTGGGGTGGTGTGCAGACGGCAGGCAGAGTTGCTTTATCATCATCAGTGAGTCTGCAAGCCCCGGGAGGGGGGTATGTGCTGTCCATGAATTGGCGGGTCAGTCGGGGGTGCGGCGTTGCTGCCTTGCCTAGGGCAGCAGCAAAGCTAAATACACCGCTGGTCACCCACAAATAAAATTTTGGTGATTCAGCAGGAAACTGCGGGAATTTGATATGCATATGGCCAGCTTAAAGTGACACTAAACTCAGGAGTTAAATCTTAAAAATGCATTTAGGTACCATAACTATTAACAGAAAATGTACCTTATTTGTGTATCACTTGGTTGTAGATCCTCAAATCTTTTCTGAATTCATGCTGACACTGTCCTTCCTTCTGGAGGGTGGCTACTTTTTTTCCCCATGGTCAGTGTGTGTGTTGTAAAGTAGCCACCACTCCAAGCTCGCTCCCCTGATGGATTATAATCTCACATTTCATTTACTAATTTGTATTGAGATTGTAGTCCATCATGGAAGCGAACTTGTAGCAGTGGCTACTTTACAGCACAGGCAGGGACCTTTAGGAACAAAAGTAGCCACCCACCAGAGGGAAGGACAGTGTCAGCACCAATTCAGAGATGATATGAGGATCCGCAGCCGAGTGATGCACAAATAAGATACATTTTTGTTAATAGTTAAGGTACTTGAATCCATTTTTAAGATTTAACACACAGCACAACTTCTATAGCCTTGTCTAAGTAGCACTGTCAAAATGAAAAAGAAATGTCTGATTTGTTGAGGACAACACTATAATTTTTCCATTACCCCAATGTTCATCAGGGCTGCAGGTGGCTCAGTGGTTAGCTGTGCTGCTTTAGGGTCATGTCACACTAGTAACGTTGCAGTAGCAGTTTATGACACCTATTAATCTCTCTGCTTATTTTCTCTGGCAATTTGTAGTCGACTACAGATTTTCTTGGTGTAGCTAACTACAAAGCTTATATGTGCAGCTACAAGTCGCTAAGGGTAAGCAACCTTGGCACTCTAGCTACAAATCCCACCATGCCTCTATCTCTCAGAGAGGCAGAGCCAGCTGCCAATCAGGCAGCAGGGTGGATCCCGACAATAGTGTCAGGATCCATCCCAGCTGCAGCATAAAGGAGACAATAGCCCACTTATTGTTGAGTTTTGGGTCACAGGAGGACATTAGTATATGTCCTCCTGTGACCCTAAAGAGAACTATTGCAAAACAAAGGTTGGGCCATGGTTCTCTTTTAAGCAGCATTATTCTACAATATAGTTCCTAAATATGCACTAAAAAAGAAATGTAGACAATGAATCATTGACTTCATACATTTTATTAAAGAATCTATCCACTCAACCACACAGCCTCTGATGCATTTAACACATTCCACCTTCCTCATTGTGTGATCATACTGTTTGATTCATCAGTGACAGAAAACTTGCTGGTGTTGACACCTGAATGAATTCTTTGGTGATGCTAATACCTAATTTACAACATTTTTCAATTGTGAGAAAAAAGTAAAACGTAGGCGTTGACAAGACTTTAGCTTTTCGCCTGGTACAAGGTAAAAAAATAGAATGACTCAGGTCTCTTAGTGCTCCTGTCACGTTACGGCACCTCTATGGGACTTATAAAAGTTTTATTAACAAAATGAAATAATAAAAACCAAACACGTTGCCTCAAGCATGCTTGCTATTGTCTGTATAGTACACAGAGAGCATGCAGTACCCTGCAATACTGATGCCAGCCTGTGTGCCTTTTGGCATCCGGCAATTGTTTTAAATAGGTATACCCAAAGATATCTGCTGCATTCAATAAATAGTAAGTATTGCATTAAATAGTAATATGCATTGTGTTCATTCAAGTAAAATTGGACTGAGATAAATTCTAAGGCTGTCATTGCTGAAATGTCTAGCTCTCTGGCTGTCTCTGACCTCAATACTTCACTGGAACAAACATGCCGTTAGTAAAGTAAAAGGAAGGTCAGAACTTCAAGTTTGCATATCTGTTCGGGGGTTAGAAACCCAAAAATTATTTTCAAAGGGAAAGTTTAGCAATGGGAACTGTAAAGTATTTAAGCCAGAGGCAGTCAGGAAATTAGTATACTTAGTAAGAGTTCAGCAGTGGCAGGCCCCCATATTTCTAATTGTATATGTTTGCTTTAACAATCTAACACAAGTACATGTAGTATATACCACTAGCACTTTCGTGAGCTCCTAGCATTTGTCAGTCTTCGAGCAGCTTTGTTGAAGCCTTTAAAGTTGATCTCCATAAATGATCTTTTATGGACACTTACATTGGTCCAGAAGGCTCAATGTAACAACCCATATTATCCAATCATCCAACCATTCATACATCCAATGTAACCATCCATATCCAATATCTGAGGGCCACTGAAAATCACTGTGGTAGTCCAAGCTACATATAGTGATAGCCATGATCTTCTGGGTGCTGCTCCAGCAGCTTCTCCTCTGCCGCTTGCTGGGCACTTCTGCCATTCAGAGAAGGCCTAGTAATTGTTTGAATGCATGCAGGGTGTTATCTGATTGGACGAGGTAGACAAGGTCATCCGCCCCTCCTCTCCACTTCATCCAGTTGGAGAATGCTGTATATTCATTGTCAGAATACATTAGCCCGGCAGGGGAAGGGGGTGATTCCTTAATCCACGTTGTTCAGCTTGAAATCTCTGACCAGCTTTAACAAAGTAGATAACGTAGATATTGCTATGGCCAGCTTTGGTCAGTAAGACAATGGAGATGTGAAAAGTGTGCTAACTCATAGCAACTAATCAGATTTCACTTTACTGTAGACAGAGTCCTGAAACAATGTTTTCTGATTGGTTGCTACAGGTTCTGCACTTTACATGCTACTCTTTAACTTTCTGGAAAATCCTGAATAGATCAAAATGTGAGGTTTCCCCAAAAATGCCTATAAATTAGGCGGAAAGGGGAGGGCTTATAAAGTAGCTCAAATTCTCCATAATGCCAGATTTGCTTCTTACCATATCTTTCAGCCCAGAAGGTATAGAGTGGCTTCAATAAACATGAGATCACATGGATCTGACAACGAAGCCACTTGAAAACACAAAGAAATGCAATATATGTGTAACATGTAATTAATACATAGATCTATTCCAGTCATAAAGTTCAGATACAGGAAAGTTGGATGAGTAGTAACAAGCTGGATTCTTTCTCTGCAGCTTTAAAATCAGGGCTCTCTGATATAATTCCTTATCAGGCAGTGCCAGAGACAGGGAGAAAAAGAGATAAAGAGAGAAAAACTCCTCACTGAAACACATTGCACATGACAAGTTAGGATGTAGAAATGATGCTATCAGTGGATAAATAGCTATCATGTGAGCACATTATTTAACTGTTATGTAGCATCCATCACTGCTAGCTATCACACTGGGACCAGAACTGGAGCCGCACATTGCATGTTCCAAGCGTACGTTTCTGCAATCAAGACGTTCCATATCCACGTCATGCAGACTTGTTTGAGATGATTGCAATGTATAGGACAACAAAAGGAATACTTAAATGCTGTCAGCTGCTGGTGGATGAAGCCTGTGTTTAATTTTGGGTTTTCCACGAACTGTCATGCAGATATTATACACTTTAATTAAAGCGTATTCTGTCCCTAAAATCATCTCTATAAATATGCTTACATTGGAGTTTAATTACAGTTTTTAATCCAGAGCACCAATTCTGGAACATCCTTCCCATCAAAGGAGAGGGGCTTAATCAGGCAAAAGTTGATTAGCAGCCGTGCCACCTACTCCGCAGCTTCAAGGAAATTCAGGGGAAACGCCAGGGTGCTTTACAGAGAAACTATAATGGTTTGGGGTCAGTTTTCTTTTTTTTTCCTTTTATACATTTTTAAATCAATATTTAGTTTTTTGCTATATACAGAATATAGATTTCACAAATATACCTTTAATACATGGTATACCCATGACACCGAATTCACAGGGCATTACAAAGAGAAAGTATAACAAAAGCTGTTTGTTTTCTAACTCTCTTTCTCTAAATGAAACTCCACAATGCTTCCAATCTTTCTTTTTCCCCCCCATTTATATCTGTTTATTTTAGCTTCAGCTACTGAGTTCTGCAAACAACATGCTTTTTTTTTCAGCAAAGCAGCTAAATATATTCTAGAAAACATGTGTGTTAGATGTGTAAATATCAAATATTCACATGCAATATCTGACTAAATACATATTATTATAAATTGTATTTTGTAATGCTGATCATAATAAAGTTAATTTATTATAAAACATATTGTAGCAATATTTTCTTTATGAGCTCTCTACTCCAACTCCTACTGATTTCTGTATGGCTAAACAAGTCCCCTACCTTCTTTCTTTCTTTTGCTGCTTTTAATCAGCAATACAACATGCAAACATAGTTTCAATCCAGGAAGGCTTTGTACAGCAAGTCCATAGCATTAAACTAACAAAATATCTGTTATCAACTAAACTCAGGTCAGGCCTTGACTAACAGAGTGCCCCCTAATGGGTTCCCCAACATGAACACGCAGCGATTGCATCTTTTTTGTGTTCTGTCGGCACTCAGACTTTTCACACAGCAGAGACAGTCATGGGCATCGGTCAAATTGAATATAGGGCCTATGGATAGCCGAGACTAATAATGAGGTCTAGCTACCAGGTAAGCAATGGCGCTTTATCCCACCCAAATCTCTACAAAGGCTTCGGACTCCAGGACCAAGAGCATGACTTATTAATGTTCTTTTTTTTTAAACCTTTGTTTTACTCTATATCAGCCATTTAATCTATATCAGCCATAGTTTACACACACACA